>NC_143024.1:27160000-27340000 GCF_057628025.1 Oncorhynchus mykiss
ACTCAGTCACACCTACTCCGGAAACCGACAAAAAGTTAGTACAAATATTGTTGGTTTGTGAATGAGTATACACACTCACAGTTGAACAAACAGACACACTCTCACTCACTCTCTCACTAAGCACGTGTTGTAAACTTTTAGTGGATCAATCTAAGCAAAGATAGTTATTTGTCATACTTGAATAATGAGTGTGGAATTATATGTGGAAAAGTACGTTGTTATTCCATCACCTGTGTAGTTCTCTGTGAGACCCCCTCCTCTCTTCCAAAAGGTTCACCACCTCTGTGGGATGTTGTCAGGAAACTTTTGTAGAATGTGATATCCTCAATGCTTTTAGTTGAGATATGAGTATTGTGCGTCCTTACATGTTCATCCTGTATGACGCAAACTGATAAGACCGATGTTCATTATAGCATGAGTTGGATCAAGATGTCTGCCAATGGCACCAACTACCTGGTTTCTCTTGGTTGGTTCAATGCTTGTAAATGTTTGATGTTGTGAGCTGAAGCAGTTTGTGGTCTCTGACTTGAGGATTGTTCATGCATAGTTTTGACTTGAGCGTTGTTCATGCACAGTTTTGACTTGAGCGTTTTTGCGTAGTTTCTGCGATCTGTGGAGTTGATGACACTGGTGCTTATCATCCTCCTCAAAGTCATGAACAATCACAGACTGCGTGCCATTGTAATGGTAAAAAAAAGAAAAAAAGAAGCAAGCATTATAGTGATGACGTAATGAGAGGAGGGCGAGAGAATGGGGGAAAGACCTATCCATTATTTCCATAAGAGTCGGAGGATTAAACTTGAAGCTGCAGAGCTCCATTGGTCGGTGTCCTACTACTGTTCTCATGGATGCATCAAGTACAGTTTTCATCATTGTTGTAGAGCATTTCGGTGGAATAGCATACACATGTTTTAACGTAGTAGAATGGAACTAATACAAATATTGTAATGTTTTGTTACTGGCATAACAATGATGTAATTACAGAATCAGGATTCCCAGAAATGCTCATCACAAAAACTCAAGCAAACCCCACCTAGAGAAGTCCCATCTCGGAGACCCTAACCCCCTTTCCCCTTCTCCTTTCCCACAATTGTCTCCAGCCACTTGTTCAAACAATTGTGGGAATAAATTCATTCCCTTTCAAGGGTACTGTTGCCCAGGTGTTACTACTGCAGTCCATTGATCTTTTAGTCCTAGTGTTTCCATGGATGGACACATGCCTTTTATGTTCTGCACAGCTGTGCTCTACTTGTAAGAGTCATGTGGTTCACACTTCAGCGTGTTTTACCATGGCAGCTGGGAAATCCTAGCAAAGCTGGGAGTTCCACTGTGTGTGTGTGTGTGTGTGTGTGTGTGTGAGGTTGCAAAACAACTTTATTGATCTGAGTGTTAAACCTCAAAGCCTGTGATGGGGCCTATCCTTGTCCTATCCTTTTCTAGGGGCCTGATGCATATTGTTTTTAATTCTCAGGTTATGTTTGTATCACCTCTGTTGTGGAGATTCCCTTAAAGTTTCACAGGGCTACATAATATTTGACATTTGGGCAATTCACAGTTTATTTTATGAGTAGCATGACAGATTTATGTTGTTGCTGTGTAAGTCAAGTGCTTCACGGAATCCCTGCCCCTGGGGAATTGCACATCTTATGCTCTGTCACGTTTCACAGTATCTGACTGTTGTAGATAGATTCTCACTGTCTGGACCTGCTGGTTCAATACAGGTCAATCAAAAGCAACACCTGGACCTACAGGTGCAGGGGTTGGAACTACTTTTGAACACCAGGCTTATTGTTGTGTTATTACAGAGGATGTAGCCTGTTTTATTAATGACAAAGATACCTTAGTGTGGTGACATTCAGGAAGTGAACAGCCAGGTCTGTGTTAGTACAGGAAGCAGCTAGTGGAGATGGTGATGCCTATTCAATGGGCGGAAGAATACATGTGGAAGTAGAGGGAGAGTTGGGGATGGGGGTAGATGAAGGCATGAATGAATACTGAGTTAGGGAGACAATTGTCCAGTTTTTGTAATGCTCTTCTGTTTATACTTTCATTTGATTATTTATTTGTGTAAAGGTTTTCCATTCTTGCCCAGTTCTGGCATTGGCTCAAGAAGGGAATTCAATTATCCGTCAATCGTTTATCCACTTAATGCTCTTTAGATATAAATGACTTAATTGGCCCATTTAAAAAAAAGTTTTCAAACAAGCAATCTAAAGCTTCTGTGAGGACGACCACACCAGCCACCATCCCCCACTGATCCCAGTCTGACCAGCTGGTCCTGCATGGTAGCAGGGAAGCACTGACACCGCCATTGGTCAGACAGTCAATCAGTCAGTCATGCACTTTGTCCATGGCTGTGCCCTTGATGCTTGACATTGTAGCACTTATTTTAAGGTCACAGCTTTCCATGGTGCCATTTATCTCAGGAGTTTCCCATCAAACGTAAGCGAGTTATCGGCATGTGGCTGAGAGGCCAGGAGAGGTTGGGTTGAAAAGTGAAGCACGAGGAGAACACTTGTTGAATAGCTGACGGGATTCACCTTGTAGACTGCTTAGTGTACAGTAGTTTAATGCAGGTTCTCCCCATAAGCCTTAAATTGGATTGCAGCTTGGCTCAGGAAAGGGCTGTCTGTGTCCCTCGCTGGCCTGTCGTTCCCATCCCCCTGCTGAGAGACTCCCACTCATGACACAGTGAGCCGCCACTGAAGTGGACACGGTGTCTGGGGGTTACATTGAAACTTAGCTCACCTACTGTTGTCTGTCATAGCATGGTTGCAAGCCCTTTATCAACAACAGAGGCGGTGCGACATTTCGTCGCCCCGCCTCCCCTCAACCATAAGTATTTCTCACTGGCCAGACCTCACTCCTAATATTGCTATCTCTATTGGTGGGGGGTAGGGAGATGGTGACACTTCGAGTCCACGTTTACAGCTGAGTGCATAACTTTTATTGTTGCCATTATCACTTCCTAGTAACAGCGATTTAGCAGGCTAATTGTAAATCAACGCACAGCTGTAGTTGTCAATTGTAACTCGAAGCTCCTCTCTGGACTTTAAGAGGTATCAGACTCTGTGAGACATGAGGGGAAAGAGCAGTCTTTATACCCACATATCTGGGTGACTTTTCAGCTATATCCCCCTTTAATTTAAGTTATTTTTATCTCAGTATCCAACTGACTCGTTCTCTGCTGCCTATTTCCGTCCTCACAGTGTGGTGCGGGCTGAGCGGCCATGTGTAGGTTACTAACTTAATTTTAGGGCCCTGAGTAACTGGGTAAGTATTTCACTGTTAGTCTACACCTGTTCTTTACGAAGCATGTGACAAATAACATTTGATTTAACTGTCTGAAAAATGCTGGAGAGAAATGTAACATGCTTGAGAAAGAGTGTGACATTCTGTCTGGTTCATTTATTTTCTGTCTGGAAATGTTGAAGATATGATAATAGTTAGGCCTAAGGCCAAAGGTAAAGGCATGGTGGGAGCTTCTTTTCCTGAAGTAGAAGAACAAGAGGGAGAAGATGAGGGCCATATCAGAGCTGGGGAAATAAAAATAATCTCAGGTTAGTGGAGTTTGGACTGTGAGACTGAAAGCAGCGGTATCTGAAGCAGTCACACAAACACCACGTCCCCACCGCTGCACTTTGCTCCTTTCCCCCCCTTCATCTTGTTTGTTTCCTGTGCTAATTTATGGTCTAAAGGTGAAACGTCTCGTCCCCTTGCTTACTGTGGTTGAGTCATGTTTATCCTTCTGACTTTCCAGTAAACAAGATACTGAAGTTATCATTCATTCCCCCACTCCAAGAATGTGACTGAAGTGATGCAATCAATGCTCTTGATTGCTGTGTTTTTAACAAGATCCCCAGACAGTATTGCCTGTTGGACTGTGTTGTGTTTGGTGTGGTTACAGTTAGTGGCAGGTGCCTGTTACAATGAGCCTGTCCTCCTATAGCTCCTCCCACCAGCCTCCTCTGGTGTAGAGGAGGTGGTGGGTGGAGTGGTGCTCTATAAGCTGCTGTCCCTTGAGATTGTCCCCCTCTGTGGAATGTGATTCATGTGGAAGTTGGTGTCATGTGGAGGTAAACAAATGCGCCATCCAATAAATCAGTCTGGATTGAGTATCCTTGTTGTTGTTGTAGTTTAGCTGGGAGGAGCTGGTATACAGGGTTGGGGGGGGGGGGGGGGGGGGGGGGACCTCTCTGCAACGCTCCCAAGTCTGTCAAAATGGCCCTTTAGGCTTCTCCCCTCTATCTCCCTCAGACTGTAGCTAAGAGGGAAAGTAAGTTTGTTATTTTCTGTGGCTGTGACTTTTAGATTGTGGTGATGAAGCAATAGGGATGTGTGGACTAGAGATTGTTAGGGAGGCGAGTACGTAGGCTAAGTGTTTGTGTGTGTGTGGGGGGGGGGTTCGCTTCACACTAGTTAAATACGTTAAAGGGTAGGAAGCATGAGTTTTTACTCACCAATGTAACACAGTGTGGTCAAAGACATAGTAACTTAGTTGGAGTCATGGTTACCAACAAGTACAAACATAGTTATGTTTTTGGGTTATTACGTATTTATTACCTTATTCCTGGATAGCTTCTAAACTACCCAGAATGCACTATTTCTCAGTCATTTGGAGGATCTATGCTGTGCTACTGAGTTGGTATGCTAGCTCAGTAGCTATCTTAAACTGGCTAATGTTAGCCAGTAGCCATGCTAGCATTTCATTCAATTCCAGACCATGTGTTGGCGGTGGTGACCTACAATCCACCAATCACAGGAAGTATGATGTAAACAAGAAGTAGATGGGGCATGTACGGCAATGGACACGGCAGGCTCTAGTGCCTTCGTGAAGAGGGCTTGTCTGTTCTCCTTTTTGTTTTTGTCAACTTTTCGGCATGTTCTCTAACGCTAGCTGTCCAGCTTGCTGGATAAGATAACTGCAAATAGCTAACATTCTTTAATAACTGGTTAGATGGCGTTATGTGTTTATAAAACGTTGGTTTACTTTAATGTAGCTATAAGCCAGTTGTTGTTAGCAACTGGCTGACTCGTAGTGCTAAGATAACGTTAGCAGCCTGGTAGGGCTAACGTTAGCAGGCTAGTTGGTTAGCAACCTTGCAGGTTGATTTGTAACAATACAATACATTCATGAAGTATTTGCTTTGCTTCTAAGTTGTCTGAAAATGGAATTGATTGCAATAGTCATGAGTGCAAACAATTTGGTTTAATTTTAAGTTATACATTGTGTTAGTTTACCACCCCTTCGACCTCCTCTCACCCCCCCCCCCCCCCCTTGATGACGCAAGTTTGAAAGGAAAACATGTTATTGTGCAGCAGAAGCAGAGCTCAGTGTGCATGTAGCCTGTACCCGCAGCCCCAGCAGTCCCACATCTTCTGACAGACAACCCCCTCCCCCACACACTCTGCACCCCTCCTCCCCCGGCTTCTCCCCTGCTGCGCATCACTCACAGTATCCACGCTGACACAGCCACTTCCATCACTGAAAGCACATAAAACATTTAGCAAGCAAACTCTCCCCTGCTTCTCTCACTCTCTCTCTGACTCTCTCCTCTCTCTGTCTTTCTCTAGTTCTTTCATATGTAAAATAGGCAGTTTGCGAGGCTGTATGTAAGTTCACACCTCAGTGGTGAGTTGTAACTCTTCCCCCTCTGCTTCCTCCACCTGAAGAATCAGACTGACCTGTCCTGTTGGCAGGCAGGACTAGATGGATAGCTGCTGCGTCTACAGGAGCTGACATGCCCAGGCTGCTGCCCACCAAAGGAGCTTGATCACACTGAGATCGATTAGAGCTGGTCAGTCTAATGAGTTAGTCCAGAGCTGAGGAGAACCTGCAGCCGTCCTAAGATGTGAACAAGCCCTTCTAAAAGGGGGATGAGAACCTTTGGGTCACATTTGAAACTTGTTGGTTAAGGGAGTGGTTTAGATGCTGTAAGTTGCTACGTTTTTGGCAACGATGCCAAACATGCCCGCCTGACCTGAGAGGAATGGGAAAGCTTGCAAAACATTGTGTGTGTGTGTGTTTGATACCTTCTGTTGTGCCATCAGGGGTTTCAGGCAGCAGATTAGCTTCAGTCGTTGCTGACAAGATGGGCATTTGGATTGGCCAGCAGGAAGAGAAACATATTTAATAAAAACAATACATCAAACGCTGGGTACTAAGCACATCCTCATCCATACCAGCTCTCTCTCTGTAGTAGAAGTTGTCAAGCCAGAGCCCAGAAAGTACCACGGCCACAAATCGTCCTGTACCAGGGCTGTCGTCGGCCTTCCTCTCCCATTACATTTGGGAGAGGATTTAGTTATATTTGTATGTACTGTGTGAGCGCTCAATTTACCAGTGTCACTGTTTGATGAGAGAGGTTGACCCAGATGGTTGTTATTTATAGCTTTCAGTCTGACTCAGCTTTGGGGGGCTGACTGTCTATAAAGTTCATTGGGGGTGTAGCGGGTGGTGTTGGGGTAGAGGGGTCGGTACGAGGGGGTGACCAGGTATGGGGAAGCTGGCATGGAAACTCTCTAGTTTGATGACACTGTGAAATTACACCTCATGGGGACTTTTGAGTCATGTACCTGTTACTTGAAGCAGTAAAGGATTTATAATTGTATTTTATGTAGTGTTCTGTTTGACACTGTGGCTGGTCTTCAGAGACCTTTTGGGTGGCTGCATGTTGGACCCCTCCTCCCTCTCAGCTACACCCAAACACAGACGCTTCCACTCGAGGGACGCACTTAGGTTTCTGTGGATCACTGGGGCGTGTGGGGTGAGACATCACTCCCGCTCCTGTTCTGATGAATAATCTTGTTTCCTCCTCCTCCACTTTGACTCACACTGCCAGACACAGGGATGACATCTCTCACTTCCTGAGAATCCTACCAGCCCCCCTTCCCCCCTCCGCTCCATTCCTTGCTGCTAGACGTGTTAGGCACAGTCAGTGTGTGGGTGGTCAAGAGGAAATGAGGAAGAGCATTGGCTGCTCTCAAATAAATAAAGCACTCTGTTGCCGCCCGCCAGCCGGCGCTGTGAGCAGGCCAGTGATATGAGGAGGTTTAGCTGGTGTCTGGGCATTGGCAGGTGGAGATTGTCACCAGGAGGACAAGGAGTTTTTCCTGACCTGGACTCAGTTTATAAGCCTAATCTGCAGTCAGTTCACTCTGTAGGATGGCTCACACTTCCAGAACTTCCTCCTTTATCAAACTACTGTGATACTGTGGTCATATGATGATAGGTACTTCCCTCTGGCCTGTCTTCATCCTGTTGGATTGTATCCGAAGCCAAGGTGGTTGTATTTTCAGTCCAGTGATTGACAATGACCAGATGTACAAGCCAGTCATGTCATGACAATGATCTGATGCACCAATCATGTCGGGCAGTGCAGGCTGGAAGCGGACATTACCGCTGTGTCCTGATTGGATTGTTGCCCGGCATGTGGAAGCAAGAGTGTGACATTTGACCTTTGAGAAGTAGCTAATGGTCCGGGTCAGTACAGTGAGGGTCCAGAGCCTTTACACTGAGGGACATACTGAGATTCTGGACAACTAGAGAGGTTTCATGTGGAGGGACACACAGGTACATTATGACATAGAATTTGACAGATGGAATGTCATATTCATGATGTACAAGCAGCCAGTCTTGCATACACACATTCTGTCTCTCCCTCACTCTCACACCCCCTCTTTCACAGTCTGGGCTTGAAAGCCCAGTGTCAGAGTGCGCAGTATTTGTGTCTCAGCTGTGCCTGTCCCTCAGTGCCAGCGAGCCGGCTGTGCCGGGAAAGAGGAGCATGAGTGTCCGCAGTGACCTGACCTGGCCCAGACACAGTGGGCACCACGAGGGCATGGGCTTAGCTTCCCCTGCCACACTCCCTCGCTGGGTCTGCACCCTGCACGAGGTCAGCTCAGAGACAGTTCTAGAAGAAGATTTAGCTTTTGTAACTTTCTATTGACTGTGGTGCCTTCTCTTGTGACCACTGACAATGGACAAGGTTAGTCAGGAAAGTAGTCTGGCTGTCGTCAGCGTGACGACAGGGAAAGTGTTCTATTTACTGTTCTAAACACAGAAGTAACTTGTTGGCAGCATTGAGTTGCTGTCTTCAAAGTTCAAGGTGATTTTACCATTCACAGAGGGAGCTCTAACGGTACTGCATTACCTGCCTGTTACCTGGCTCTGTTAGGTGTGCCTGTATGAGAGCTTGGAGATCCTGACCGGACATTGGAGAGGTGACGGTGGTCCTCCTTGCCCGTGTTGTGGCGGCGAGTGTGTTAATGTGTGTAGTTAGTATGTCAGTGTACCAGCCAGGCATCCACAGTGTCGTTGCATGAGTGGGAGGGTAATGGACACCAGTGACTTGAACAGTGGGAAACCGGTGGCCAAAAAGCTTCCTTCTGCTTTGAAGCATACAGACCTAGCTCTTTACCCACACTCTATCCCTTCTCTCCTTCCATCCCCCCACCACCTCTTGCCTTTTGCCCTGTGTCCAACTTTGGCTTGGTGGCACCACTACTCCCGTTACCCTAACAGGGTATAAGAGGGGCCAACACGGACAGGGGCGGGGGGAGGGACGGTGGGTTCAGCTTACACCCCCCCACACCATTTCCTTCCTGTTCCTTAGAGACAGATAGTGGGATGGTCTGTTGCTATGGTGACACACTGATTGTCAGCTGTAGAGGGGTGTGGTGGGATACCTCACGGTCCATGCACAGTTAATTGGTGCAAATGATTACTTCAGACACCCCTGTCTGTATATATTTAACCCAGTCCGATTTGACACTTGCATAAGTGAGGATGAATTCTACCCTGTGCAGTACACCTGTGTGTCTGTATATAGATGGCTGTGTGCCCTTACCTACTATATTTTATTAATATCCAGCCCCATTAGAGACAACATTTGTGTGAGTGCTTTGGCCGGTTTGGTGGGAGAGAGAAAGCGGTAACAGGCAGAGAGAAATAGAGGAGGAAGAGGGAGGGTGAGAGCTGCATTGTGGGAAGGGTTGCTGATACAGCACAAGCTACCAGGTTTATTTATAGAGACCTCACCGCCCAGCCCTTGGATACTAGCAGCCAATGAGCAGCCAGAGAGGAAGGGGGTGTCACACTCAGGAAGTTCTCAATGTGTTCACTTCAGCATTTAAAGGCACAGTGTGACATTTCTCAGTGCTCGGCAGATAGCCCTCATAACTATCGTCATATCCCTCCCAACTGAGGCCAGGGCAGAACAAGGCCTCTCATAACAACAGCAGTTTCCGTGCGTTATGAAATTCCTCTTCTGTTTTTTGTAGACCGGTTTTCTACAGTTTTCTTCGCAATTCTGATCCCAGTGCATCTACAGTCATTACTGTAGCAGAAAATCACAACATTGCAGGTGCAGCTGTCCTATTTAGTTTAACAATTTAAACTGTGTTGTATTGTTAACCTCTCACAATGCATGGCCAATGCTGGAGATTTATTAAACAGTCTTTGCTGTAGAACGTGGTCGTATTGATCTGAAAGGCTGATTAACTGTAACACTGTAAGCTCTGGATACAGGTCTGGTGTGAGTGTGGTTACCTGCTCACAATAATGCGATTATTGTGGATAGTCAGATTAATATAATAGTTTGATTAAACTGTTTACATGCTTTGCAAGAAGAAGGATTTCCATAATGATCCTGTTTACATGGACACATCTGAGATCAGGCTTCCTGGAAATAAATCTTATACCACAGCGAGCATATCACATTTAGAGTTTGGACAAAATTTGTATGTGAAAACGACTTCTAAAACGCATATATTGGTGTTCCAAACACACTTCACTCGGGCTAAAGAGGGAGGCCCGCTCTGCTGGTGCTAGCACATGCGCAGATCAAAGACACCGCTGGAATGTCGGTGTTCAAGTGTCCTAATAATTAAAAAGATTGCTCAGAAAACCGGGTGTTTTAAGATGAGCAGAGTAAGGTGTTTTTACATGACAATTGCATTATCCGCCTACTGCCATAATCAGTTTAATATTGAATTATTAGTGTACCGGAGATATAATGTGTGTGTTTCAAGTTTTATTAGTCGTATGTACAGGATACACATGACGTACATTGTTCAATAATGTGCTTACTTGCAGGTTCCTTCTCGACAATGCAACAGCAATAAGAAATATTATAAATATTTGTGTCTGAGTGTTTCTCTCTGTATCTGTGCTGAGACAGAAAGCAGTTTGAGATGAGTCGGCGTATGTAATGTTTCCTCCTTCCTTCTCAGCCCACTCCTGATGTCGGTGTTGGGACTCATCCTATAATAGGAGGGAATGCGTGCAGTCACCCCTCAGGATTGATGGTGCTCAGACGTGCTGTTTTACACATTGTTTAAACTACGGCCATTGATCGGCGGGCTATTTCAAGTTGTAATGTGTCGTTGATAAATTTCACCCCCGTTATTCCTCACTTTAAAAGCCAGTGATAAAAGCATTGGCTGTGAAATATCTCATCACTTTTATATACCCCCTTTTTTCATATTCTTCTTTCTGCACTTTACCGGAGACATGCAATTAATCTGTTGGTCTGGCAGGACACTAGCAAGGTGGTCAATTGGACGTTGCACTGTAAGGGTTGTGTTGAAAGGGTTTTGCACTATAAGTAACCAAATTATTGAACAGGACATGCTGTTGGTACTGTTCAGTAGTGTAAGGTCATTGGTGCCCCATGTCCTCTTTTTAATCTTCCTCATGTAACGGATGTGAAACGGCTAGCTTAGTTAGCGGTGTGCGCTAAATAGCGCTTCAATCGGTGACGTCACTTGCTCTGAGACCTTGAAGTAGTAGTTCCCCTTGCTCTGCATGGACCGCGGCTTTTGAGGAGCGATGGGTAACTGTTGTTGATGTGTGCAGAGGGTCCATGGTTCGCGCACACGGGTATGGGCGAGGGACGGTCTAAAGTTATACTGTTACACTCACATCTGGAGGGAAGAACAGAGTTGGAGACGGACAGACTTTTGACCGTCAGAATGTTTTATTAACTGGACATTTGAGAGATTTACCGGACCCATGTGTATTGGATGCATAACCTGATTAGGGCATCCACCCACAGTGCTCAGAATGACAGAATTCACATTTTACATTATGGTAATTAATATTAACAGAACATACAAGTTGAGTATACAACGATGTGCGTCCTTCTTACTGAATTCTGACGTGCACTTTGAAGATGTTAGAATAACTGCACGTTTATTTTTCCTCGGCCAACAAGAAGAGTAACGAGCAGCAACATCACTAGCCTGTCAATCTACTATCCCCATAGTGGAAAAGTTTACATGTTATATTGGTCAGTTTGTCGAGAAAGAAATAGCCCATTCCAAACAGATTCTGGGACAGTTGTGGAACGAAAGATCCCAAATTCATACAACCAGTAGGTCTAGGCTACATGAAAATGAGTGATGCAACCGATCAAAACGCTTAGCTTCAAATGTTGATCAAATATTAGTTCACATTTTAAGCCCAGCAATGCGCACAAGGTAATAGGCTTCGCGAGAATGTTCGTTCCATAATGCAATTCATGGGAAAACACCGTTAGCAAAGCGTACTGCACATGCGAGTGGTTTCATGTGACAGAGATGGAAATATCTGTTAGAAATGTAGAAAGAGGGATATCTAATGTGTAACCTTGCGCAGGTTGCTAATAGGACTAGTATTGTGCTTTGGCTAATGGACAATGAAAGAAAAGTTGCTATAAATAATTTTCTCGCATATGGTCTGATTTTGGCTAGGCTACTTTGAGGCAAGGTAAAACATGCCTCATATGTAGTAAAATGTTCATGTTTCAAACAATTAAGTATATGTTTTCAAAATGCGTACTTTCTCCAGCTCATTGCAAAATGGTGTGTGATACGCTGATGAAGCCTTCTTTTCGTTTCCTATGCATTTTCTGTTTGAGACGGTGTCTGACAGATTTTCCACTCTGTATCTGTAAACTGTACGTGTGATAAATATGATACATAACGAATATACTGTATATGCGCCAATTTAATTCCACTAAATTATGCAAATTAACCAATAGACCGATAAGTATGACCAGTCAAGTGTATTTCCATCGACGGGTATTTCCATCAATGAATAGGCTAAAAATCATTATTTTGCATTGTTTTGGCTGGCGTCAATTTTATTCACCGGCTTTAAAAAAATAAAAATAAATATCTGCCAAAAGCCGTCTACAGATTAACGGAAACCCTGGTCTAAACTTAAACTTTTATTCAAACTTTAACCTAGAACAACCAGGATGAACGTCTTGTCTTAAACATTCTACCATCCACAACTAGGTCAAAGTGTAGTCTGACTCCGTATGTGTTTAATGCCAGTGGAATGAGTTTCCAGGCCGGTTTGCTGAGCCACTGGCGGATGTTTGTGGTTTTTGTACAAGCGACCAGCCCCCCTCTAGCAAAGTTAGTGAGAGAGGTCAAAATTCTGCGGAGGCCAGGGTTTACCCAGGAGCCAGCGGTCTGAACTGCTGTGTCTTGGCATTGGTGGAAATCAGGCTTGAGCGTGCGGCACTGTCAATACCACCCTCGACTGCTCTTACCAAGCCTGCTGTGTTCCAGCCATTTTAGCTCGACTGCAGTCAAACTGCAGTCAAAGCAAAGTCTCAAGACTGCAGAGAATCTCAGTCAAATTGAACCTGGGATTCTGACAGAAAAAACAAGTCTGGTGGAACTTAATGAGAAAGCAAAGCAGCACACTAAACAGTGACTCGTCATTTTTTTGGGAAGGATGATGCAACAGTCTTGTCACACAGTGGTTTGTCCCATTGAAGCTCTAACCCTTCATTGTCCATATTTGCTAGCTACCTTGATGGAATCAGAAGATTTTAGTGCTCACAACATTCAGCAACAAAAATGGTTTGGTTAAGTTCCATCTTCTATATTTTGTGAGAAGCCACCTCTCCTTTTGTCTTTTCATATAAAAGCAGGAGTTGGAGAGAAAGTTCTGTTTGGAAATGTCCTGGTTTTGAGGCGTGTCAATGTGGACTACTGACAAAGGTCTCTTATATCTTTCTCTCTGTCACACACATGCACATTCTCACTTACAGACAGACACACTGGCTTTGTCAGGTTGACCTGCGCTAATGCTGATTCTGCTGAAATGGGACACCCTCTTGCATAGAGATATTTCACTCCACCATTATTTGTGTGGTCTTTCTGGCAGGGAGCTAAATAGCCCTGTGGAGTGGTACCCTACTAAGTAGCCACCCCACCCTCTTGCTCTACATCCTTGATAGGGTGTATGTGTGTGACTTCAAAGAACAGCCAAGAAGGGTGTGTGAGAGAGCACATGTGTGCTTTTCCTCTGCAGTGCAGTGCTCGTGCCCACACCCACGGCAGTGCCCGTGTATGTATGATGAGTTAGGAAGCTTCATGTCGATGTATTGCTTCTAAAAACCTTTCCCTCTCTCTCGTCCTTTCCCCCCCTTTCCTCCATCTCTCCGTCTATCCTGCGAAGGTGGAAGCAGCTCAGGATGCAAGCCCCCCTCCTCTACCCTCTGCCAGCCTGCCGCCTTGGGCTTCTCCCCCGCTGAGCCAACCATGTCGAGCCAGCACAGCCACCCCTCCTTCAGCAACATCCACTCCATGGCTGAACAGCAGCAGGTACCCAGCGGCTAACGCCCTCACAGGACACTCCTTAATGCTCTGTTTAGAATAATACTCTGTTTAGGAACAGACCTTTATACTGACGCTATATATACACACACACACACACCCAATGCTATACACACACACCCTTATACTGACGCTATACACACCCACAACTCATCACGTGCACGGAGGTATTAGCATCACATACTGAATGGACATAATGAGAAGCTGTTGGATTGTAATATACATCCACAACCTCAAACACGTCAGCATCACATACAATACCGGTCAAAAGTTTGGACACACACTCATTCAAAGATTTTTCTTTATTTTTACTATTTTCAGCATTGGAGAACAATAGTGGAAACATCAAACTATGAAATAACACATGGAATCATGTAGTAACCAAAAATGTGTTAAACAAATCAAAATATGTTTGAGATTCTTCAAAGTAGCCACCCTTTGCTTTAATGACAGCTTTGCACACTCTTAGCATTCATTCTCTCAACCAGCTTCATGAGGAATGCTTTTCCAACAGTCTTGAAGGAGTTCCCACATATGCTGAGCACTTGTTGGCTGCTTTTCCTTCACTCTGCGGTCCAACTCATCCCAAATAATTTCAACTGGGTTGAGGTTGGGTGATTGTGGAGGCCAGGTCATCTGATGCAGCACTCCATCACTCTCCTTCTTGGTCAAATAGCCCTTACACAGCCAGGAGGTGTGTTTTGGGTCATTGTTCTGTTGAAAAACAAACGATAGTCCCACTAAGCGCTAACCAGATGGGATGGCATACCGCTGCAGAATGCTTTGGTAGACATGCTGGTTAATGGTGCCTTGAATTCTAAATAAATCATCAACAGTGTTACCAGCAAAGCACCCCCACACCTTCACACTACCTCCTCCATGCTTCACGGTGGGAACCACACATGCGGAGATCATCCGTTCACCTACTCTGCGTCTCACAAAGACACAGCGGTTGAAACCAAAAATCTAAAATTTGGACTCATCAGACCAAATTTGACCTTCATGTCTTAAAGGAATGATGGGCTGTCGTTTCTCTTTGCTTATTTGAGCTTTTCTTGCCATTTTATGGTCTTGGTCTTTTACCAAATAGGGCTATCTTCTGTATACCACCCCTACCTTGTCACAACACAACTGATTGGCTCAAACGCATAATGAAGGAAAGAAATTCCATTATGAACTTTTAAAAGGGTACACCTGTTAATTGAAATGCATTCCAGGTGACTACCTCATGAAGCTGGTTGAGAGAATGCCAAGAGTGTGCAAAGCTGTCATCAAGGCAAATGGTGGCTACTTTGAAGAATCTCAAATATAAAATATATTTGGATTTGTTGAACACATTTTTGTTTACTATATGATTCCATATGTGTTATTGCATAGTTTGGATGTCTTCACTATTATTCTACAATGTAGAAAATAGTAAAAAATAAAGAAAACCCCTTGAATGTGTTGGTGTGTCCAAACTTTGACTGGTACTGTACTCTATTGACAAGCAACTACAACTACCATCACTGATAGACTGTTCTGTGGCTAAGCAACAGTGTTGCCTGTATACATAGGTTAACTCAAACATCCACAGTTATGTCATTGGAAGTTACTCCTGCCACTCACATTGTATAGTGACCTTTATTTACTTTAGTTCTAATTACCGCTAGTTAGAATACTGCAGGGTTGTCTTGGCCAGTTTTGGGGCTCCCCTCACCACCTGTCCCTTCCAGGTGCTGTCTGATGCGACCATACTGCAGAGGAGGATCCCCCCAAGTTTTAGAGATCCCGCCAGCGCACCGCTGAGAAAACTCTCTGTCGATCTGATCAAGACTTACAAGCACATCAATGAGGTGAGTGGAGTGTGTGTGTCAGCCAGCCATCAGGTCCTACAGGACTCTGCTGCTGCTGTTAGGTGATGTTTCCTGGAGATCATGACTCCTGCAGGAAACATCACCTCACAGCTTATCCAGTTCGCGGGTGGTTTGAGTAAAATAGATATGTTTTTATTTGTATTTATTTTTTCAATATTTTTGTGGGGAGGACTCAATATACTTTCAAATGAAAAACAAACTAATCAAAACTGTGTAGAAATGATATGACCTACATTCATATCGTTTCTTGACTGTCCAGCTCGCTTATCGCTTAAATAAAAGCTGGCAAGTCAGGGAACATCAGAATTCCCAAAACGATGGATAGAGGAATTTTTTTAGCAAAATGGACGGCGAGGAAGTATAACCAATTTTCAGTGCGGCCCTCTGGACCTCGTTGAAGACCAAATGAGGCCTCCAGGGCAAAATTAGTTTTACACCCCTTGTATAAACATTAGATGTATGGTTGCAAATTTCTGGTTGCTTTCCCAAATGTCGCTGGTTTCCCAGAAATCCCGGTTGGAGTTTTGCAACCCTAGGTATATGTAACCGCATTAGCATAAACTGATGTACTAGTGAAGGATATCAGTTTTATCATTGGTTTGGTCCGCCGAGATCTATCCAAACAGTAGTGTGGCAAAATAAGAAACATTAGTGACTTACCCCTCTTTCTCTTTTCCCGCCCATCCCTTCCTCTCTCCATCTCCTCTCCTCTCTCCATCTCCTCTCCTCTCTCCATCTCCTCTCCTCTGTGTCCAGGTGTACTACACGAAGAAGAAGCGGCGTGCCCAGCAGGTGCCCCCGGAGGACTCGAGCACTAAGAAGGAGCGGAAGGTGTACAACGATGGCTACGACGACGACAACTACGACTACATCGTCAAGAACGGGGAGAAGTGGCTGGACCGCTACGAGATTGACTCGCTCATCGGCAAGGGCTCCTTCGGGCAGGTCAGTGGACATGGGGGACAGACGGTATAGAGAGGGCAGGTCAGTGGGGAGAGGGTATAGGGGAGGATAGGTCAGGGTGGAGGATAGGTCAGGGGGTGTGGGGAGGATAGGTCAGGGTGGAGGATAGATCAGGGGGTAGCGGGAGGATAGGTCAGGGTGGAGGATAGGTCAGGGGGTG
This sequence comes from Oncorhynchus mykiss, assembly GCF_057628025.1. Classification (NCBI taxonomy): domain Eukaryota; kingdom Metazoa; phylum Chordata; class Actinopteri; order Salmoniformes; family Salmonidae; genus Oncorhynchus; species Oncorhynchus mykiss. The sequence continues at coordinate 27,176,597 of NC_143024.1, forward strand.
TGGGGAGGATAGGTCAGGGTGGAGGATAGGTCAGGGTGGAGGATAGGTCAGGGGGTGTGGGGAGGATAGGTCAGGGTGGAGGATAGGTCAGGGGGTGTGGGGAGGATAGGTCAGGGTGGAGGATAGGTCAGGGGGTGTGGGGAGGATAGATCAGGGTGGAGGATAGGTCAGGGGGTGGGGGGAGGATAGGTCAGGGGGTGTGGGGAGGATAGGTCAGGGTGGAGGATAGGTCAGGGGGTGGGGGGAGGATAGGTCAGGGGTGGGGGGAGGATAGGTCAGGGGGTGTGGGGAGGATATATCAGGGTGAAGGATAGGTTAGGGTGAAGGATAGGTTAGGGGGTGTGGGGAGGATAGGTCAGGGTGGAGGATAGGTCAGGGGGTGGGGGGAGGATAGGTCAGGGTGGAGGATAGGTCAGGGGGTAGGGGGAGGATAGGTCAGGGTGGAGGATAGATCAGGGGGTAGGGGGAGGATAGGTCAGGGGGTGGGGGAGGATAGGTCAGGGGGTGTGGGGAGGATAGGTCAGGAGGTAGGGGGAGGATAGGTCAGGAGGTAGGGGGAGGATAGGTCAGGGTGGAGGATAGGTCAGGGGGTGTGGGGAGGATAGGTCAGGGTGGAGGATAGGTCAGGGGGTGGGGGAGGATAGGTCAGGGGGTGGGGGAGGATAGGTCAGGGGGTGTGGGGAGGATAGGTCAGGGGGTGTGGGGAGGATAGGTCAGGAGGTAGGGGGAGGATAGGTCAGGGTGGAGGATAAGTCAGGGGGTGGGGGTAGGATAGGTCAGGGGGTGTGGGGAGGATAGGTCAGGGTGGAGGATAGATCAGGGTGTGGGGGGAGGATAGATCAGGGGGAGGAGGGAGAAAGAAGAGGATGGAAGAAAAGAGAGGAGAAACACTTTAAAAATGTAAGGTGAAGAGTTACATGGGGTGAATGAAGTATGTCTACAGACGTGAGGAGAATAAATGGGTAAGAGGAAAGAGGAGAGGGATAATGAATATTTTTTGTTTGGTGAAGGAGCTTTGCCTTGGCCCCTACCACCTGCAAATGCTACAATCAACATGGCTGCCTGTCTGATCTGTGACCTTTGCCATCCCGCAGGTGGTGAAAGCCTATGACCACCACGAGCAGGAGTGGGTGGCCATCAAGATCATCAAGAACAAGAAAGCCTTCCTGAACCAGGCCCAGATAGAGCTGCGACTGCTGGAGCTCATGAACAAACACGACACCGAGATGAAGTACTACATAGGTGAGGACACACACACACACACACACACACACACACACACACACACACACACAGCTTTAAGCCCCACTTACGATCTAACACTATTGCATTATTGCATGTATACCATCTACTAAAATTAATTGATACTGTGCCTCTTTGATGTCACATGCAACCTGCTCCACATTTAACGTCTCAATTGAAATATAGACCAATGCCCTACTTCTCATATATCCCTATGTATAAGTATCATGCTACATATATATCAATCCAGTAGCCTTCGCAATGATAAACCTGTCACAGAATCACCTCTACCTCACTAAGCTCCTATAGCGCTGAGCGAGGTGATTGACACACAATAATATAATAATAGATGGCGTTTATATGGCCGAGCTGTTTTCCATGTGGTCAAAGCACCTTGCTCTCCACTCCAAGGGCACACTGTCACTCTGGAAGTCACCTCAACCACTACCCATGTAGAGCAGAGCACCCAGATAGGTTACTGCAGTATACGGTTTCCCCATCTAACCTCCCCCCTCTTCTCTCCTTTCCCCCTCTAGTCCACCTGAAGAGGCACTTCATGTTCCGGAACCACCTGTGCCTGGTGTTCGAGCTTCTCTCCTACAACCTGTACGACCTCCTGCGCAACACCAACTTCCGCGGCGTCTCTCTCAACCTGACCAGAAAGTTTGCCCAGCAGCTGTGCACGGCGCTGCTGTTCCTGGCCACGCCCGAGCTCAGCATCATCCACTGCGACCTCAAGCCCGAGAACATCCTGCTGTGCAACCCCAAGCGCAGCGCCATCAAGATCGTGGACTTTGGCAGCTCTTGTCAACTAGGCCAGAGGGTGAGGAGACTAGCTGACTAACCAAGCACAGAGATATAGAAGACCCTAATGAACCAAATGCATGTGCTGGGTGGGGGTCAGGGGAGGGGTGTTGAGGAGAGAACACCATTGGGTTAGGAGAGAGGGAGAAGCAAGGGGAGGGAGGACTACACCTTACCAAGCACATCAATATACACAGTCTACTCCTGAAATCAGTGCATTGCAGTTCACCACTCCCAATGGATCCTTTGTGAATTTTTCTGGGTATCTGCGTGCTTCTGTGTATTATATTTAAGATCGACCTAAACCAATGCATGCATCAGCAGTCGACTGTGGTTTAATATAGTAGGCCCTTAATGCATGCTATATCCCCTCTAGATGCTGCGGGGGGGGGGGGGGGGGGGGTGTTGGGTGGAGAAGAGAATTGGAGCAGGGAGGGAGGAGGGAGCTATTGGGGGGGATAGAGACGCAGGGGAAGGGAGGGAATGGTAGAGGTAGAATGAATAAGAGAGAGCTTTTTGTAAACCAGATAAACGTTCAATGTATACTAACCTTTTCTAAAAATGTATAATTTGTGTGCTAATGCCTCTGGATATCTAAGGAAGAGGGAGAAGAGAAGGGTGGGGTAGATGGATGGATGGATGAGGGACAGAGCAGGAATAGCCCACAGATGATTCCATCTCTCCCGTTTCAAAAGAGAATGAGCTCAGTTTTCTGCAGAGGGTAAATAGACATGGAGAGGGAAGCTATGGAGGGAGGCCGTTGCCAGGTTGAATAAGAACTGGCATTCACAGCACGTCTTTGAGGACTCTTGGGAAGATGAGGAAATGGGCCTCACTACAGTGCTCAAGTATAGAATCCCAGCGGCTCTGCTGCACCCAGTTTAGATATTTCTACTCAGTTTGGCCTGCCCCGTGTGGATAAACGGTGTCACTGCACCACTTCCACCACCATCCTGTCTCCCTCCACCAGTGAGTGTGCTCTAATTTAGATTAGAAATGTTATTAAAGGGCCACAGCTCTGTTCTGCTGTAACCAACATACTGGAGCTAATACCTCTATCTTTTCTCATCACATTTTCTCCCCTCGTCTCTCTCTTCTTTTTTTTTCAACCTATTTTTGTTTCTTATATCACCTCATTCTGTCCCTCCGTCCTCTCCTCCACCACAGATCTACCAGTACATCCAGAGTCGCTTCTACAGATCTCCAGAGGTGTTGCTGGGCATGCCCTACGACCTGGCCATTGACATGTGGTCCCTGGGCTGCATCCTGGTGGAGATGCACACAGGAGAACCCCTCTTCAGCGGCTCCAACGAGGTAGGCTGTGAGAACACACACAGCATTGGGTGTCGATGCCGAATCTGTCCCTGACCTGTCCTGTTGTTTCTCTCTCTCCAGGTGGATCAGATGAATAAGATAGTGGAGGTGCTGGGGGTCCCTCCCAACCACATGCTGGATCAGGCTCCCAAAGCACGGAAGTACTTTGACAAGCTGTCCGACGGTCTGTGGACCGTCAAGAAGAACAAGGACATAAAGAAGGTACTTTACCCCTCGGCCTCCGTGAGTAAAACTCTGCTCTTACTTAATCTTCTCATCTCATCTCCGAACCACATCCCTCCTGTCACTCACAACGCAGTAGGTTCAAGTTCCCCGGTCACACCACAGATTTTGAATCAGATTACCTTGCTCTTACCCCCAAGCCTAAACTTAACTGCTAGGGGGATTGAAAGATATTTGAACCAAGTGTCAGTGGTTAGAGGCAAATTCTCAACGAGCCTACTTGTATTAACCATTCACCCGTAGATAGAGAAAGAGAGATGGGTAGAAAACCGAGGTGGAAAAGGAAGGGGAGGAGGGTTAGCTTGATATTGGAAAGTAGTTTGTGCAGAATAGGTATTTTCTCCCTTTTCTCATTTCTAACCTAAACTCCCAATTCTTAGGAAGGAGATCTGAGTCCTCAGCATCTTCCTCCAGTCATCATCATCTAAACCGTAAAACCCCTCGTCACATAAGCTTTCTCTAATTGTCTAGAAAGGTCCTTATCGTTCCATTATTCTGTGTGTATCAGAAGCATTACATAGCCCTTAATAAGATAGAGGTTGGAGGTTGAACAAAGGGAGAGGCCTGGGTTACGTTGGAGGTGAGAGAAAGAGGGGGAGAAAAGTTTGGATCAGAGGTTAATTAACTTTGTCCAAAAGGGATTGGAGATGGTGGGGGATCAGCCATCTCACCCCAGAGGCAGGCACACCTGTGTGGGTGTGTGAGCACGGGTTTACACCTATGGGTGTTGGCATGTATTTTCACTAGACGATTAGGAGTTAAGTGAATGATATAGTGCAGGATAAGACAACTTATTGTTAGTTTTAGGACTAGGAGCTGATGGTCTTTAGACCGGAGAGCATGTAAGGATACATGTTGGTCTCATTCATTACAGCTTCTCATCACTGGCTTGGTGTTATGTAAATAAAGTAGACCTAATAGTGAGTCTATCCATTCATAATATGCATTCTACTGACCATCAACCATTTCACCGTCATAACAACATGCATGCTTGCATGTGTGAAATTCAACCATAATAATAACTAAGTCGCTAAAACTACCTAGAAGAAAATGAGAATTCAACAGTGTTTCTCTGCACCTCCCCGCATCCATATTCTCCATTCTCCCCCTTCTCTCACTCCCTCTATCTCCCTATTCAGGAGTACAAGCCTCCTGCGACGCGGCGGCTCCATGAGATCCTGGGGGTGGAGACCGGGGGTCCTGGCGGGAGGCGGGGCGGAGAGCAGGGGCACGCTCCCTGCGATTACCTGAAGTTCAAGGACCTGATCCTGCGCATGCTGGACTACGACCCCAAGACACGCATCACGCCCTTCTATGCGCTGCAGCACAACTTCTTCAAGAAGACGACGGACGAGGGCACTAACACCAGCAGTTCCACCTCCACCAGCCCGGCCATGGACCACAGCCACTCCACCTCCACCACCAGCTCCGTCTCCAGCTCCGGTACGGGACACAGCAGTTAGTATACAGTATACCCTTACCATAAGTCACAGTCCACTGCATGGGGAAACATCTGCAGAGGTCAAACCTCAAAAGAGCAAACTAAACATGGGCAGCTTATTTGATCCCATATTTCCCCCAGATAATTATCCCCTATGTTTGTAAAAAACACCAAGATTCCTTAGATTGAGAGCTATTGAAAGTCCATTGAAACCGTGTTGGTTAGTACAGTACTGTAAAGGATCTTGTCTGGGAGATCCCTCCCACCTACATAGTCTTCGGGGGAACACTGCAGTCTACTGCGTCATAGTGATGGTGGTTCAATGTTACATCTCAGCCAGCCCCTACAGCCCCTCACTCTCTCAACAGCTACACAGTCTCCGTAGAAACAAGCTCCTAGTCACTTCAGCCGCAGCTCAGTCCCTACAGCCTGCAGCACACCGTCACCATAGCAACAGCTCAGCCTCAGCGGCCTTTCCTCTGCCACAGCTACAGCTCCCATTCACCATGGCAACAGCTAGTCATCTTAGCTACAGCACCATGTTCAGCAGCCCAGCAACAGGTTATGGTCCCAGCAGTGATGGACTGTCAGTATGTTGACGTAACAAAACTATTGTGTATTCTGACCGACCGAGTGTCTTTTCCCCCTCTCCTCCCTTACTCCCCCTCTCCCTACTCTCCCTCTCCTCCTCTACTCTCCCTCTCCTCCTCTACTCTCCCTCTCCTCCTCTACTCTCCCTCCCCTCCCCAACTCTCCCTCTCCTCCCCTATTCTCCCTCTCCTCCCCTACTCTCCCTCTCCTTCCCCTCTCCTCCCCTACTCTTCCCCTACTCCCTCTCTCTTCCCCTACTCCCTCTCTCTTCCCCTACTCCCTCTCTCTTCCCCTACTCCCTCTCTCTTCCCTTACTCCCTCTCTCTTCCCCTACTCTCCCTCTCTCTTCCCCTACTCTCCCTCTCCTCCCCTACTCTCCCTCTCCTCCCCTACTCTCCCTCCCCTACTCTCCCTCCCCTCCCCTAATCTCCCTCTCCTTCCCCTCTCCCCCTACTCTCACTTCCCCTCCCCTACTCTCCCTCTCCTCCCCTACTCTCCCTCTCCTCCCCTACTCTCCCTCTCCTCCCCTACTTTCCCTCTCCTCCTCTCCCTTACTCTCCCTCTCCTCCCCTCCCTTACTCTCCCTCTCCTCCCCTCCCTTACTCTCCCTCCCCTACTCTCCCTCTCCTTCCCCTCTCCTCCCCTACTCCCTCTCTTCCCCTACTTCCTCCCTCTCTCTTCCCCTACTCCCTCCCTCTCTCTTCCCCTACTCTCCCTCTCCTCCTCCCCTCCCTTACTCTCCCTCCCCTACTCTCCCTCTCCTTCCCCTCTCCTCCCCTACTCCCTCTCTCTTCCCCTACTCTTCCTTCCCTCCCTTACTCTCCCTCCCCTACTCTTCCTTCCCTCCCTTACTCTCTCTTCCCCTACTCCCTCTCTCTTCCCCTACTCCCTCTCTCTTCCCCTACTCCCCCTGTCCAGGTGGATCTAGCGGTTCTTCCAATGACAACCGGAATTACCGGTATAGTAACCGGTACTACAACAGTGCAGTTACTCACTCAGACTACGAGATGCAGAGTCCACAGGTGAGCAGAGGTTTAAACCTGACCTCACTCTGATGTCTCAGATCTCATCACATGGAACAACATGTTCTTCCTCTATACATGATATACTGTAGATTGTGCATTCTCTGTTTCTAACGATGACCTCTCTTCCCCCCCCCCACCGCCAAGGCTCCATCTCAGCAGCAGCTGCGCCTCTGGCCGGGTGGAGAGGGGGGCATGGGTCCCCTGTCCAACAGCGGCAGTAGCGTTGGCGACCCCCCATACCCCCAGCTGCTGCTGCACAAGCCGGCGGCCACCCAGCACTCACGCCACTTCCTGGGAGGCGGCGGCGTCGGGGGCATGATGGAACCCCACCACCCGCACCCCATCTACGGCGGTCACCACGGCAATGGGCGGGGCCTGCGGCAGACTGGGCAGGGGAACCAGCCCCAGGGCCAGGCTTCACAGGGCCAGCAGGGCCAGCCCCTGATGCCCATCTCCTCCCCACAGATGCCGGACAGCATCGAGCTCAGCCTCACACACCACCACCATCTGGGTCAGTCTTCCATCATGCCGCCCCCATCCAGCTTGGACTCCAGCCAGTACGGCTCCTCCAACCTCCACCTGGGCCTCTCTGCCTTTCGGACTAGGACGGTCATGGCCCCCCAGCCGCCCCCCGCCGGCTCCCAGCAACAGTTGGCTCAGCCCCCAGCCTCTCAGGACAGCTTGGTCGCTGCCTCCGGGCTTGGATACATCCCCCCATGCTACCCGGGAAGTAACAACAATAACAACCCTCCCCAGGGTAGCGTGGTCGGGGGCGGGATGCTCACCGGGGGGCCCCCACCCAGGGGAGTAGGGGGCGGTGGGGGGAGGCCGGACTCTGAGGAGTCCACCATGATGGGTGTGTGCGGCAGTGGAGGAGGCGGTGGTCAGAACACGGCCAACTCTTGATAAATCTTGAACAAATTCCAAAAGCCATACAATTTTAACAACGACAACATTACAATTTCAACATGCATACATACACAGTATACACTCTTGAGTTTGGAACAAATACGGCCACACATACAGTTACAGAGACAAACTTGTGAAATATCACAGGAGTTTTGTTTTGTTTTGCATGGGAGAAGGTCGAGGGAGAGTGGGAGAGTAAGAGAGGGAGAGTGGGAGAGGGAGAGTAAGAGAGGGAGAGTAAGAGAGGGAGAGTAAGAGAGGGAGAGTGGGAGAGGGAGAGTAAGAGAGGGAGAGTAAGAGAGGGGGAGAGGGAGAGAGGGAGAGTAAGAGAGGGGGAGAGGGAGAGAAGGAGAGTGAGGGAGGGAGGGAGAGTAAGAGAGGGAAAGTAAGAGAGGGAGAGTGGGGGAGAGGGAGAGTGAGAGAGGGAGAGGGAGAGGGAGAGTAAGAGAGGGGGAGAGGGAGAGGGAGAGTAAGAGAGGGAGAGTAAGAGAGGGAGAGTGAGAGGGAGAGTAAGGGAGGGAGAGTAAGGGAGGGAGAGTAAGAGAGGGAGAGTAAGAGAGGGAAGGCTTTGAAACCATTTTTATCCTTTTTTCAGTTTCTTTGTTTTTCTTTTGTTGAAGGAAAGAAACGGGGCTCAGTAGTTGGAATGGAAAGTTTCAGATAAGTTTGTTTTTATTGTTATTATTATTATATTATTTGATTTTATGTGATTTAAGGAAAGGTTTGCAGCGAGATTTTTGTTGTTTGGGTTGTTTTTTGGAATGAAGACCGCAAAGGTAAATGAATGGTTTGAAAAGTGGTAATTGTTGGTTAAGAAGAGGGAGGCACGAGAGAGTACCCTTATGCTGGGTACCCTTATGCTATTTTTAAATTCCTATTTTTTTTCTTTGTTTTTGTTTAGATTTTCTGAAGTCTAGGTTTAATTGTACATGTTTTATTTATTAAACATCACTACATGGGGAGGAGGGTAAGTGGGGAGATCGGAAGAGCGCTAAATTGAGAGGTGGTTTATTTATTCATTTTTATTTTAATTTATACAGGTTTAGTTTTATTTGCTGATGGACAGAAAACACTTGCGCATACACAGAGAAACAAACAAACTAGGGTCTTTTTAGTTTGTTTTTCAGTTCAGTATATCTCACCCCCGAAACACACACACACTTTTGTTACATTTTTTTTCTTCTCTCGCTTGACACTGGCTTATATATCTGAAACTATGAAACAGATCATAGAAATAAAATGAAGCAAATGACAAAAACCATAGTCACCACACAGTGAGAAACTATACGATGAGGAGGCTGAAACATTTGACGAAGTGAGACGCTTTCAAGAGGAGAGGGGGAACAGAACTTCTTCACAAAAGGAGGAAGTGATTCAAGAAGAACAAAAAAACAACAAAACATTTTGCCACAAGGAAAACCAAAATGCTTCCCTGTTGTTTAAAAAAAAAAAAATAGTCTGCCTTCTACTTCAACATCTAACCAGAATCTTTCACCCTCTTTCTCTCTCTCTTTTCTTACTCACTTTTGTTTTGGACCGTAAACTACAGAAACGTAACACACACTTTGGGTTGGAGTAACTCTGGATATGCTAAGCCAAATCTTGCTCACTCTCTCTGTCTCGATCTCTCGCTCTCTTCTCCTCTCTGCCCCATTTTTCTGTTGGAAGGGAGGGGGGCAATATATAGCAGGAGGGAGGAGTACATACATATGAGGGGACACTTTCATGCCCTCCTTACCCCTACAACCCCAGTGACTCTGACTTCTCTGGCCTCTTTTCTTACTCCTGTCTTTTGTTCTCCCCTTCCCTCCCTCCTTCACGACACTCTGTGAGTGCTGTTTGCCATCAAGTTAAAAAAAAGTGAACTACTTCTCTCTCGGCTGCTATCTCCACTTTCAACCATGTTCGGATTGCTGCTAAAGAAAACAAACAGACAGATAAATAAATAAAAATAAACTTTTTAACCCTCCTGCTTCAGAAAAAAATGGAAAAATAAACCACTGCATCTCATGTATTTATTACTATTTAACAAGAAAAAGAAAAGGTAAAAATGAACCTGTTTTCTTCTGTTTTTTGTTTGGTTGCCTTCTTCCTGCTGGTGAAAGTTGGGCATTGACTAAATGTAACAGTTAAAGGTGGTATTAAAACACTGACTTAGTTTAAGTCAGCCACTGGGCGGGGCCTGAATGGGGGAAACTGGGTAAGAATAAAGTTGGATATATAAGAATAAAGAGTATACTTTTGCACACAAAGGTCAAATGCAAATCACAGCTTTCTGCTTTTTTCAGCTTTCAGTCGACAGACCCTCATCTGAGCAATGTGCATACAGTAGCAGGCCTACCACAAAGACAAACTGTTGATGTGGCAAGCTAAGTGATCACTGACATGGCATAATAAATCTGAGATTTGCGTTTGACCTCAAGTTATTTCATCCATTTTTTGTACCTGAGTGTAACTGGTGTTGGGTGTGGTGGGGATGATGTCCATGAAGAACCACAAAGTTGGTGTAGCTACTAATGAACTTATTAGGAATCAATCTCATTGTTTGGATAGTCTTGTGACAATATTTTATTGTTGCCCATATACAGTAGCAGGCAGCTCTGAGTAGAGTGTAAACATAGCATTACAGCTAGATACATTGATTGCTGGTTTACTATCAAGGTGAAAAGGTGCTACTGGAAGTGTTAAAGACAGGTTCTTGTTACCCTGATGGCCTACACTATACCCCTAGCTGTATCTTTGGTCTCAGCTTACGGTGGCACAATCCTCCATTCATCTATTCCGTTGTCAATGGAAATGCTGTTTAGTTCAACATGTTGTCTCTGTGAGGGGGGGGCAGTATGGTCACCTATACCATAAAACTACATGCAATTAGAACCAATTTAGGACCGTTTGACTCATGTTTATCAACACATTTGAGCTCTTCCTAGTTGAGAGTTATTGAATATGAATATAACAGGTGAAGGTCAAGTTTTGTATTCACCCAAGTCACTGAGTAAAATTGAGAGCACAGTTTATACTGGCATCTGGTGGATAGATAAGTGAATTACATACTCAAAGTTTACATTGTAACATAGTAGGCAATGCAAAATACGTTTTCATATGTCATTGCAAATATAATTAATCGAATCATTCATTGATAATCTACGCTCAGTAGCCTACATGCAACGAACGTCGCCGTGTGTGCCAAGTGCGTAATTGTTGCGCCAAAACCAGGTGAGCGCAATTAACACGCGCCTACAACATTCATCTTTAAATGGCCAGTCTAGTTTGCTAACAACAGTGTGTCCACGAGGCGCTCTGGACTACAGAGTTTTATTATTTTATTTCTGCGGTCACGTTGAACATGGCGCAAGTTGCGTGGATGTTTTGTCTGTTTGCATGGATTTGTTCTGCCTTTCCATTCACACAAGTATCAGCGGAAGCTGATTTTAATGTTGACCGATGGGAGGGTCAAGTGCATCAAGACTACCAATTTGCGGAGCGGGACCTCCTGGGCAATGTACCAGTGCGTGAGGTGATCAGGCCTCGGATAGGGGAAGACGATGCCATCGGTGCCCAGCGGTCAGAACCACCATACTACTTCCTTCCCATGTTCCAGCACTCGGCGGTTCCCGTCGTCGATAGGGACTTGTTCAGACCAGTCGTCGGGAAAATACGTTTCCCCAGTATCTTCACCACCCTCTTGTTTCCACCACAAAATAGTCCAGAGCGCAACCACTTCTCTCCCGTGCGTAATCCGCGTGGAGTGGAGGTGTGGTGCGGGTACAACCAGATCTCCGTGCGCATCAACAGAAGTCAGCTCAGGTTTAGGTGTCTGGCCTCCATGCTCTTCCTGGGCACTTGCCCCGTCACCCGGGTCACCCCACTTTTCTTTTACTTCCATTATGACTTGAATGACTGTGGCAGTACTCAAACGGTAAGATGTGTTGGGATGCATTTTGCCCTCACTATCCATTAGGAGCAGACTCTTAAACTGACCCTAAAATATGTACTCTTTTTATTCTGTTAATGACTTCCAGACCATGAATGGCCAGCTGGTGTACTCCAGCTCACTTCGCTTTTCTCCAGAACCACAAGGGCCAGTGATAAGAGCCATACCTCTCAACCTCCCCATTCAGTGCATATATAACCGGTATAGTGCCCAATAGACTAGTCTACAGTAGGCATTTATACTTCAGTCTTACTACTGTGTGATGAGTGGTTTTTGCTGTTTTACCATCCATTTCCTTAACAGATTCCACTACTCCTACAAAGTTGGCTATGTACCTGAGGTGCATGACCGCAATCTCTTGAAGAGTATGAATGGCAAACACATCTTTAGGCTCACTGCATGCAATGGTAAGTAAACATGTCCCATTACAAGAGTTTGCAAGTTGATTTAAGGGGCAGAGAATGAGGGGAAATCTTTCTCTCCAAATGCAGAGCAATGGGAACAATTGTCATCAGAAGAGGGCTATATGCTTGGGGAGCCAATGTACTTCAAAGCCTACGCTGCTTTTGTCCCCAAAGATGAGAGTGTGTTTGTTGATTCCTGCTTTGTTACGACATCCAATGACCCAAATGCCACACCTCGCCTTGAAGTCATTCACAACTTTGGGTAATCACACTTAAATTCTCACACACTGATGTAGATATAGCATTTGTATCAATCAATTCTAGTGGTGGGTATATCCGCGTGTATGTGTTTTTAGATGTATGGTGGACAGCAAGCGGAAAGGCAGTCAGTCCCAGTTCTTCTCCAGAGAGTCAAATGTCCTGCGCTTCACTGTGGATGCTTTCCTGTTTCCCCAAATCACTGCCAAGGTTAGGCTATATCCTTGTATGGCACACAAATGTTTCCACAACACCAGTGAATAAGGGAGGGTGTATCACATATCTATCTCTCATACTCTGTTCCACAGCATCTCTACCTGCACTGTACTATGACTGTCATGAAATCCACTTCTAAGTGGAGCGCCAAGTCCTGCACGTACAATAGAGCAGTGGGAAGGTAAACTGTCTTTTTGGAATATCAACAGTAACCTCGACCAATCAGATGTATTTCTATATCCAATGGTGGGAAAAGTACACAATTGTCATACTTGATTAAAAGTAAAGATACTTTTACTTGAGTATTAAAAGGTAAGTCACCCAGTAAAATACTACTTAATCTAAGTATTTTATTTGAAATCTACTTAAGTATCAAAAGTAAATGCTATAAATCTTCTCAAATTCCTTGTATATGCAAACCAGACAGCACTATTTTAAAATGTATTTCTGAGTAGCCAGGGGCACACCAATACTCAGACATTTACAAACGAAGCATTTGTGTTAGTAAGTCTGCAAGATCGGAGACAGTAGTGATGACCGGGAGTTCTCTTGATAAGTCTGAATTGGAACGTTTTCTGTCCTGCTAAGCATTTGAAATGTAACCAGTACTTTTGGGTGTCAGGGAACATGTATGGGAGTAAAAAGTACGTTATTCTTTAGGAATAACTAGTAAAATAAATCTATATAAATAGTAATGTACAGATCTCCCCAAAAGGGTTGTACTTTAAAGTATGTTTTACTTTACACCACTGTCCCTCACAATCATTTACTCAAGAATTACATCACAAGTTACATAGACTGGTCATGATCAATGTGTAGGACACTGATGACAACATAAGTAATTCAGTTATTTCATGCTACATTGTTTTTTGCACTGGTTAACCAGGGGTTTATTCACTAGAAAGCTAACGAAACAGTGAGTGACCTACCTGAATTTGTCCAATAGAAACTCGTTTTTGTTGCAAAATGTTTTGGACTAATGATTACACCCCTGGTTATTTCTTGTTAGGTGGGAGGAGCTGTATGGCCCTCCCTCTGTGTGCTCCTGCTGTGATTCTGTCTGTGAAGTGTCAGAGTTTTGTAAGTATACAACAGTCAATGCTGGACCACCTCTTTTCTCTCTAATTCATCTTAAATTAATTCTTCAAAACTATGCATGTTGATCTGTAACTTGTGGTTCTGCCTGATGTAACCAGGGCCAGCCTTGACATCTCCTTCAGTGAAAAGCCTGATCACCAGTAAACCCTGGAGAGTGTTGGAGGACAGGGAGAAGAGTTTGCCCATTCAGGCTGAGGAGAGACAGGCAGATGGTGAGGAGAGGGTGGAGGAGACCTTGGCAGTTACTTATAGAGTGGAGAAGGAGAAGTTTAAAAGCTTGGCAGTCGCTCCTTGGGAGGAGGAGAAAAACATGTCAGTTGCTGTTATGAATAAGGTAGAGGAGGTGCAGGAAGGGACAGTTCTAGGAGAGGAGGGGGTGGTAGCCAGAAAAGAAGGGAGTGTGGAGGAGCCGATTGATGACAAACGGGCTGAGAAGGAGATGATTGAGGTAGCAGCTGAAGAGATTGGCACAGACCAAGTGACATCAAGTGTAACTTTGGAACATGTACCTGAGGAGAATACTGTGACGGTTAAGGAGGTAGCTCAGTGGAACATGTCGAGTGTCACCATGAATGCTAAGGTGTCAAAGAAAGCTAAGGAGCAGGTTGCTGGGATAGAAGGGTCAAAGGTTGAGAGAGTGGGGGTTGGACAGATGCCTTTGGTGGACGAAGCGGCAGCATTTCTGCAGGGGTACATGGAGCCTGCCGAGTGGAGAGAAGATTACCAAGGACCAGCCCTAGAGGAAGAGCTGGGGAGGTTTTGGAAACCATCCACAAAGGTTAGTTTTCATAGTCTAGTGACTGTTTCAATGCTGCCTACTTGAGTTTTAATGTCAGTTTAAGTTGCAATCATTTGAAGTGTTTGTCATACCAGCTGTTTTAAAATGTATCTATTTATTTTCAGGACAAGCTTGCTGTGCTGGAAACTTCTGTCCCTATTGGAACATTAACTTTAAATTAAATATTTCATAAGAATTACACCTAAGTGTCCTTGTATGATTGAATATTAAATTACCCCTGATATAAGCAGTGAACAATGCTCTGAATGTTTATGGTAGCTGGGCATTTGAGGGATGTATATTTGTGGGGGTGTATATTGAAGATGTAAACAAATGGCATTCTCTGAAGGGTACAACTATTTTACACACAAAAATGACAGGGAGCTCAAAGGGAGACTGCAGAACTAGGGTTGCAAAGCCACTGGTAATTTAACAAAGTTCCTGGAACATTCTGTAATTGTGTTAACTAAAAGGTAATCTATGCCAACTTTGGTCAGTTATACTTGAATATTTATTTATTTTATTTAACCAGGAAGGTCTCATTGAGATTTAAAATCTATTTTTCAAGAGCGTCCTGGCCAAGATAGGCAGCACCAAGTCATTAAAAAAATGACAAACATGGAAAAACTACAAGTAATCTAGTAAAAACCATAGACTTCACAAGAGTATAACAAAATACCAATTCCAGTTTAAAAGTATTTTGTAAGGCGTGCAAAGACGATGGCGCAGAGTACATAAAAGCCCTTTTACCAAATTCAGTTCGGACATTTGGAACAGTTAGCAGGATAAGGTCCAGAGAACGAAGAGAGTACGCACCACATTTCTGAACAATAAGGTAGTAAACCCAAAATGGCTTTGTAAATAAAAGTATACTAGTGACTGAGCCTACGAGTGACTAGAGAAGGCCAGCCAACCCTGGTGTACAAAGTGCAGTGATGCGTAAGGGTGTTGCAGTTTAAAATAAATCTCAAAGTGCCATGGTAAAGAGTGTCAATTGATCTCAAACACTGAGCGGAAGCATTCGTATATAAAATATCCCCATAGTCTAGTAAAGGCATAAATGTAGCTGATACTAGCCTCCTTCTGGCTTCAAAATAAAAACAGGCCTTATTCCTAAAATAAAATCTAAATTTCAGCTTCAATTTTTTTGTAAGTTGTTGAATATGCAATTAAAAAATGTTTTTCAATGCATTCATAGTATTTTTTTTTATCTATATTTGGGTCCATGAGTTTCTAGTGGATGGACCATATGTTTAATTAGAAAATAACCTAATTGTTTCATTAATCTAAAAGATGCCGTTATTTTCAAACTCTGCAACTCTTCCAACTTGACTTTTCACAACTGCCACCAGTCGGGTGCGAAAACATTAAAGACAAGTTTAAAAAATAAAGTGTATGCTGAAATCCTCATATTAAGACAAATGGTATTCTCTAAGTTGATGGTTTATATTTCGGATCATGTTATATGATTAATTCATATTTTACATGTGATAAATAAGGCCATGCAGAGGGCCAGAGATAATTAGACATCTGTGATAATCTGAAGTACCACTATGTCCTGTGATAATTTTTTTTTTTTTTTAACTTTAAATTACCCAAATGCTGGTAGTTTACTGGTAAACTTTGAAAGTTACAAGTAATATACCCTCCCGTTCAAATTGTATTGGCCGCATACACATATTTAGCATTAGGAGCTAGAAACAGAGCTGCCATGTCTATCGGAGCCACCTTGGTCACTACATGCAACCCTAGGCAGGACTGATGTAAAACTCTGTTTCAAGTTATTTTGTGGGGATGGCAACAAGTGGTGCATGAACAGTGTCTTTCAGATGCAAATGATGATGAACATATGTAAATTGCATAGTGCTGTCTGGTTCCAAAGAATATGACATTGATGCCACCAGTAGCATTGAATACAAGGCAAGCCAGCGAGCCTTTTGTATAAAATAATAGCCAATCAGTGTAGATCAACTGTGAATGGTCCTGGCACCCACAAAAAAAGTGTCAAGGGAAGTCAGTTTGGATTTGGCTTCACTCCAATCACATTGTATCGAGAGCAAATATTGACAAACTGGTTGTGCATCTCATTGTATTGTTGTCCTCTGGTGGTTAGCTAGTTATCTAAATTTGGCCCTTTCCTAAATTAGCCATGGATGATAGAGATTTGGACTTGTGGTTTTACTTAATTCTCTGTACTGGCCAATGATTATAATGGCGATTCTGATCCAACCATAAATTCATACATTGTGCCCCTGGCCAGAGAGGATGGAAGTTCAATATGTAACTAGATGTAGAAGGCTAATGTTAACTAGCTAACATTGCCCTTGAAATGAAATTAGGCTAGCGGGCAAGCATTTTAGCCAGGTAGCCTAGGACAAAAAATGAAAGTGTGTACTGTATGACAGAGTGATAGACCGTTTCATAAACGTGAAAGAGAGGAGGATGGCATTGGCATTCTCTACAAGTATGGTGAGTCAACATGTTTTTTCTATTTTTACAAACACGACTGACTACATCATATTTATCTTATGTTTATTGGATTAAATTGTTTTTGGTATCTTTTAGTTGTCACTTTATTAGACTAAGCAGAGGTGATTTGATGATGTTGAAGGTGAAATTGTGCTGGAATAGTGGAGGCAGCTCATGTTTTCTTTGCGACTTGCGGTAACTCACCATGATTCTAAATCAATAGTTCTTTAGTGGTCCTAAAATGTTGGAAACATGAACTTGCTTGACCATGCTGTAGGTCATGTAACTGATTGGTACATGCAATATGCTTTGTGGACTTCACCAGACAGGTTGCTCTCTGTTTTTGTGAAGAAACAAAGGCATGGTTGAATTTATTCTGCCACTGTGTCTTCTTATTGTCTCAGCCTTAGGCCTATGTATCACGGTGTCAAGGCATATGAACTAACACATTATAGAGTAAACAATGCAATTATCACAACACATAGGTTGTAATATGGCTTTTTATTCTGGCTTGGCTTCTCCAGTGATTTTACCCACGCATCGCTACTGTTTATTCCATTCCATCCATTAATGCGCCCGTCCTCCTATAGCTCCTCCCACCAGCCTCCTCTGGTGGAAATGTCTAATTATTTTGTATAAAGGGATGTGTGAAAGACCTGACAGATATTTTCATAAACCTCAAGACATGTTTCCATAATAGCCTGACCATGGAAAGGTGGTTGTGGTTATCCAGGTATCTGAAGCACGGAAGAAAAACAAGGAAGTAACACAACATGTGAAAGATGATTGGTATCAGTCACCTCAGTAGATGGAGAGCATTTCAGCCTCGGCTCTAACAACTCTCTCTTACTTAGAAATCTACAATGTTGTTTCTTGTGGTGATGGTGTCATTTCACCTGGTGAAACAAAGTGACACATGCTCCTCTTTACCACGACTGAGCCTGGATGGAGACTACATTGTGGGGGGACTATTCCAGCTGCATGAGAAGTATGGAGGGACTGGTCCAGCGACTGAAACTGAAAACAGAAAACCTGAGGTGCTTCAATGTCACAGGTAAGGCCAAGTCTGCTTTCACCACTGGGGGAAGAAAAAAAATACTGTAAATGTCAAACTTTTTTGTTGCACACATGGACAGTAAAACTATGCAACCTTCTACATCCCAGGTTTACATTTTCCTCAGCAAGCTACCAGCAGATTCAAGTCATGAGGTTTGCTATTGAAGAGATCAACAACTCCACATTGCTGTTGCCTGGTGTCAGCCTGGGATATGAGATTTTTGACTATTGCTCTGACTTGCTCAGTTATGGGGCTGCTCTGGACTTTCTGACCCAAAAGGGAAGAGGAGGCATCCCCGTGTGGAACGGTACAAACTACAGACCTAAAGTCATCTCAGTCACTGGCCCGTTTGGAAGCAGCCAAACCATCAGTGTCGCCCCTCTGTACATGTCTGAGATGATTCTAATGGTAAGTAGTATTTTATGGCACAATATAACCTCATGATGGTGCTATTTATACAGTAGCTGCCTTGTGTTTGTACTCTTCAGGAATGGGTCTGTAGAACATTGCAATATAAATGTACCTGTACTGTAACAATCCTTGTTCTCACAAAAGCATTATCGTTTTGTGTTTTACTTCAACAGGTGACTCATGGGGCATCAAGTGTCTAACAGAGCTCCAAAAACAGATTTCCCTCCTTTTTCCGAACTATTCCCAGCGACAAATATCAGGTGGAGTCTATAGTCCGTATACTCCAACAATTTAACTGGAACTGGGTGGCTTTCATCGGTGGTAATGACTACAGCAGAGATGCCTTGACAGTTTTTCAGGATAAGATTAGACCAGCTAACATCTGTTTGGCGTACCAAGACACCGTTCCCCAAAACCAATCCTTAATAGGGCGTCTATTCAACAACATAGCCATGTTCAATGTCCAGGTTATTGTAGTCTTTGCCAATGTGGAGTTTGTCATTCCTTTCATCCAAAAGGCCATAGATCTCAGAGTGAAGGAGAAGATATGGATCGCTAGTGAGACATGGTCCAACAGGTCAAATTCAAATTGGACAATCAAAGTATAGAGATTGATGAGAACGGGGACCCACCGGCTCATTACGACATTGTACACTGGGACTGCAAAAATAAAATATGTTCTAATGTGGACATTGGCTCATACCTTACCAACCCCACACCAAGCTTCCACATTAATGCAACTCTCATACATTGGTTTGAGGGCACAAAGGTTAGTACTTCTTCAAACTGGCTTCCACACCTGCTGTTTTGAGTGTGAGAGCTGCTCTGATGGAAAGTACATCAACCACACAGGTACTGAGCAACATTGTTTTTGCCTGGAGTTTTTCCTTGACAGGTCAATCCGTCAGAAAGAACACCTGGCACCATTTATTACCTATGAATCACATGACAAAAATTGTTATCTGTACACATATTAGAATCTGTCACCCAGTTCTCTTCCCTTCCTCTCCCAACAGCCGATCCCTACAGCTGCATAGAATGCAAAAGGATGAGTGGGCCAGGAATGGCAGTACCTCATGCACTAAGCGCTCTATAGAGTATCTGCATTCTGATGCTCCATTGGCCATTTGTCTGATGTTCCAGGCCATTTCCATCATCCTCATCTCAATTACCATCTTGGTTCTGTTCCTTTGTAAGCATGACACCCCTGTGGTAAAGTCAGCCGGTGGGAGGCTCTGCTTCTTCATGTTGTGTTGCTTGTCCATGTCCTCCTCCAGCGTCTTCCTCTACATCGGCAAACCCACAGAGGCCATCTGCACCTTACGCAATTCTGTGTTTATAGTCTTCTATGTGGCCTGCCTGTCCTGTCTTGCTGTTCGCTCCTTCCAGATTGTCTGTATCTTCAAAATGGCCGCCAAACTGCCCAAAGCGTATGATTTCTGGGTCAAGCATGGTGGTCAGTGGATCACTATTATCACAACCACTGTCATAATGCTGTTTCTGTGCATTTTGTGGATAGCCATTGAAGGACCCAAGCCCAATCAGATAACATTGTATAGCGAGGTAATTTTGGATTGCACATATGGAGTCATCCCCATCTTTTATGGGATAGTACTGTTTGCCGTTTTGCTGGGTATTGCATGCTTTAGTTTTGCCTACATGGGAACTGACCTGCCCAAAAACTACGAGGGTAAATCTATCACTTTCAGCTTGCTTATCTTCTTCATCTCTTGGGTCATCTCTCTGACGGTGCACCTGTCCACCAAAGGAAAGCACACACTCTCCGTCAATCCTTTCTCTGTGCTGTGCAGTCTGTATGGTCTACTCTTACCTAAATGTTTGGTTACTTCTTCCCTAAATGGTTACTTCTTCCCTAATCATTATCATTACACCTGAGCATAATACAGCAGCCTATTTTCAAACTGCAATCCAGAGTTACACACTTCAACCTAGATAATGTACAGATGTTGAGACATATGACTTGTGTTGTGTGGCACTAGAACTGCCACTACTGTGTTTTGTTTCTTTTCAGTCTATATCTATATTTTGTAATCCCATACGGTTTTCCTCCTTAAAAGCATTTTGAATTGTTTGCCTATTAATAAAACACTTTTGCAATTACTGTTAGTCCAATCAGATGACAGCAGGTTCAAAGCAAGTAATAGCGTGTATCAAGTGCATTTATTATCCAAAATCCTTTCAAAGTTCACCCTTTCACTCTACAAGAGTACAAAACTACTCTGCATTGTAGCAGGGATTCACCATATTAAAGTCCAACTGAATAACTGAGGACTCTGTGATAAACAAAATAAAGGCTGATTTAGTTCCGTAGAGCCTTCCCTATGGTCAGTTAGTTTCCTTGATTGGAGGCAGAGTTCTGACGTCTTTACGAGTTTTTCTGGGGGACCTTGATCGTTACCTGAGGTAAAGAATAAAATATGTTTTGAAGCTTTGACATGAACACATTTTGTGAACATACATACAGCTGCTTGTGAGATGTTGCTGTTTATTACGTATGTAACGTGGCAACAGCGTTCATACGTTTACGTATGTGGCCCACTGGGGCCTGAACATTTTCTCCTACAGTATTGTGGTGGTTATGGGGTCCTTACTGTTTTCACTTCAGTGTAGTTGTCCAGGCCATACTCTCCCAGCTCACGACCGTTACCAGAATATTTGTAGCCACCGAAGGGGGCTTGTGCTCCAAACACATCATAGCAGTTAATCCTTAGGAGAAAGAAATGGACAAACCACATACACAATTAGCTGATTATAAATGGGTCAACTTCAGCCAACCTCTGGACCTTAATACTACGAAAAGAAATGGACAATTTGATGGACATATTGTAAAATAAAGTAAGCTAGAAATCAGCGTACCAGACAGTGCCGGCGCGAAGTCCGCTAGAGATGTAGTGGGCCTTGTCGATGTCTTTGGTGAAGACAGCAGCTGCCAGGCCGTACTTTGTGTCGTTGGCTCTCTCAACCACCTCCTCCAGAGTCTTAAACTTCAGGATCTGCATCACCGGCCCAAAGATCTGAACACAAAGTGTTATAGAGGAGAAATTAATTTAAAGAATCTAACCTAAAGAGATCGGTTCTCTGAAGACAACATGTTACACACGTATGATCTTGTCTGGCTACTTTCCTTAGAGCTAGAATACTTAATTGAAACAAAAGTGTTCTCCTCGCCACAGTTTCGCTAAAAAGCTACGGGATGGAAAAATGTAACCACTCAAATTCATAGACTGTACATAGACGGCAAGGACCGACCATCCGTGATATCCAATGTATAGGTTTAACGATGTTTTGAGGCTATACATTGTTTGTTTACATTTGTTGTTTACAGACACTAAGGTAAAACAAGCTTATATTGTAAGTTCTGATGGGGTATGACAGGATATGAACTAAGCTCATGAGGCATTTATACATTCTATTCTTTAAGAATCAATTGGTATATATCATTAATTTACAAGTTCAAAAATGAATCTAGCAACTAAGGATTCTAGCTTCAGAATAGCCACACAAATATACTTTAGACAACCAAAATATACAGGCTTTTCTTTTCATTTTCATGGGTATAGCCAGTAGGGGGATTCTGTCAAGGCAGCCCCAGGAGCCAAAATGGTGAAACTTGACAGCCAGTTTCATGAAGAGTGAGTTGTTAATAATGACAATGCATTGCTGTACCTCCTCACGGGCGATGGTCATGCCGTCCTGGACATCTCCAAAGATGGTTGGTTGGATGAAGTAGCCACGGTCTGCAGCCACTCCTCCCCCGCACATCAGCTTGGCCCCCTCACGCTTCCCACTGCTGATGTAGCCCAGAATCTTCTTGAACTGTTCCTCATCCACCTAGATAGGGAACCGTTTTACAGTGCTCGTAAGTGGGTGCCTTATTAATGTGTTAGGAAGAGAGCTATAAACCAAACCAGACTACAAGTGCTTGTGTATATGCATGCAATGCAAGTGCATTCTTGTAGTTGTTTTCTGATAAAGGCTCTGCATTTGGAAATGCTGGTACCACAGTCATTTCAGTACAATAGAGTGTGCAGCTCTTCTATTTTTATCCAGTGTCTTATGTTTGGGTGTGCGTCTTCAACTCCTACTCTACTCGTCTGGGTGCGTCTTCAACTCCTACTCTACTCGTCTGGGTGCGTCTTTAACTCCTACTCCACTCGTCTGGGTGTGTGTCTTTAACTCCTACTCTACTCATCTGGGTGTGTCTTCAACTCCTACTCTACTCATCTGGGTGTGTCTTCAACTCCTACTCTACTCGTCTGGGTCTGCGTCTTCAACTCCTACTCTACTCGTCTGGGTGTGCGTTTTCAACTCCTACTCTACTCGTCTGGGCGTGTGTCTTCAACTCCTACTCTACTCGTCTGGGCGTGTGTCTTCAACTCCTACTCTACTCGTCTGGGCGTGTGTCTTCAACTCCTACTCTACTCGTCTGGGTGTGTGTTTGTGCACCATGCAGTATTTCTAACCTGCGGTCCCTGCTCAGTCTTCATGTTGAAGGGGTCTCCCACCACCCTGCTCTTGGCCCGCTCCACACTGCGCTCCATAAACTCATCATAGATGGTGTCCTGCACGTATGTACGGGAGCCGGCACAGCAGCACTGGCCCTGGTTAAAGAACAGGGCAAAGTGGGACTGTTCCACCGCCTCCGCCACTGCAGAAAGAGAGAGAGAACACAGTCATACATAGCCGATATGTTTCCACTTGACGTTTTGCAGCATTGGACTCCATGAAATTGACATCTTCCATCCCTGGATTGAGGTACGTTTTCTGGCCATATCCTGCATTTGTCACTGCAGTGCAAACATTATAGCTGAGCGAGGTTTTGACTTGAAGCGGAAGGTGTATTTACTGCTGAACCTCAAGTCGAAACATATCGGCCAAGTCAGACACAGCAATCGCAATCAAACAAATAAAGACACACAGGCAAACATGCACATGCCTTAGTAGATTTCAGAGGAGGTACTATAGGAGGACGGGCTCATTGTAATGCTGGAATGAAATAAACAGAACCGTATCAAACACGTCAAACATATGGAAACCATTTTTGACTCCGTTCCATTGATTCCATTCCAGTCATTACAATGAGCCCGTCCTCCTATAGCTCATCGATACTTCATAAATAAAAACGGACACCACGCTTTGCTTAAGATATTGCTAAATAATCTGTAGCAGACTATCCAAATGAAGTGTTCCCATTTTTCACGTTCAGTGCCTTGCGAAAGTATTCGGCCCCCTTGAACTTTGCAACCTTTTTCCACATTTCAGGCTTCAAACATAAAGATATAAAACTGTATTTTTTTGTGAAGAATCAACAACAAGAGGGACACAATCATGAAGTGGAACGACATTTATTGGATATTTCAAACTTTTTTAACAAATCAAAAAGTGAAAAATTGGGTGTGCAAAATTATTCAGCCCCTTTACTTTCAGTGCAGCAAACTCTCTCCAGAAGTTCAGTGAGGATCTCTGAATGATCCAATGTTGACCTAAATGACTAATGATGATAAATACAATCCACCTGTGTGTAATCAAGTCTCCGTATAAATGCACCTGCACTGTGATAGTCTCAGAGGTCCGTTAAAAGCGCAGAGAGCATCATGAAGAACAAGGAACACACCAGGCAGGTCCGAGATACTGTTGTGAAGAAGTTTAAAGCCGGATTTGGATACAAAAAGATTTCCCAAGCTTTAAACATCCCAAGGAGCACTGTGCAAGCGATAATATTGAAATGGAAGGAGTATCAGACCACTGCAAATCTACCAAGACCTGGCCGTCCCTCTAAACTTTCAGCTCATACAAGGAGAAGACTGATCAGAGATGCAGCCAAGAGGCCCATGATCACTCTGGATGAACTGCAGAGATCTACAGCTGAGGTGGGAGACTGAGGCCATAGGACAACAAAAGTCGTATATTGCACAAATCTGGCCTTTATTGAAGAGTGGTAAGAAGAAAGCCATTTCTTAAAGATATCCATAAAAAGTGTTGTTTAAAGTTTGCCACAAGCCACCTGGGAGACACACCAAACATGTGGAAGAAGGTGCTCTGGTCAAATGAAACCAAAATTGAACTTTTTGGCAACAATGCAAAACGTTATGTTTGGCGTAAAAGCAACACAGCTCATCACCCTGAACACACCATGCCCACTGTCAAACATGGTGGTGGCAGCATCATGGTTTGGGCCTGCTTTTCTTCAGCAGGGACAGGGAAGATGGTTAAAATTGATGGGAAGATGGATGGAGCCAAATACAGGACCATTCTGGAAGAAAACCTGATGGAGTCTGCAAAAGACCTGAGACTGGGACGGAGATTTGTCTTCCAACAAGACAATTATCCAAAACATAAAGCAAAATCTACAATGGAATGGTTCAAAAATAAACATATCCAGGTGTTAGAATGGCCAAGTCAAAGTCCAGACCTGAATCCAATCGAGAATCTGTGGAAAGAACTGAAAACTGCTGTTCACAAATGCTCTCCATCCAACCTCACTGAGCTCGAGCTGTTTTGCAAGGAGGAATGGGGAAAAATGTCAGTCTCTCGATGTGCAAAACTGATAGAGACATACCCCAAGCGACTTACAGCTGTAATCGCAGCAAAAGGTGGCGCTACAAAGTATTAATTTAAGGGGGCTGAATAATTTTGCACGCCCAATTTTTCACTTTTTGATTTGTTAAAAAAGTTTGAAATATCCAATAAATGTCGTTCCACTTCATGATTGTGTCCCACTTGTTGTTGATTCTTCACAAAAAAATACAGTTTTATATCTTTATGTTTGAAGCCTGAAATGTGGCAAAAGGTCGCAAAGTTCAAGGGGGCCGAATACTTTCGCAAGGCACTGTATTTCTAACTGGATGCCCATCCAAAAAGTAAAGTCGCCTTGAGCCGTACTCACTGTTGGCATCAGACATGATTATGTTGGGGCTCTTTCCTCCCAGCTCCAGAGTGACCTTCTTCAGGTTGCTGGAGCCAGATGCCTGCTGGATCAGGTGACCTACCTGGACACATGGAGCTGCTTAGACAGTACAGGGTTCATTCTCATACACACACTAATACACTAAAACACATTGGCCCTTTGAAAGCAGTGACTCAGTTCTTTGAGATGCCTAAAGTATGGGCGGTCTGTCTTACCTCAGTAGATCCTGTGAAAGCCACCTTATCCACATCCATGTGGGAGGCGATGGCAGAACCAGCAGATGGACCCATACCAGGCAGGATGTTCACCACACCTGGAGGGAAACCAACCTGAGAGGAGAGAGAGAGGAGAGAGAGAGAGAGATAGAGAGAGAGGGGGGAGCTTAAGAAGTGTGGTAAGGAGGGTGTGTTTGTGTGTTATGTGTGTGTGTATTAGTGTACCAACCTCCTTGATGAGACTGGCCACATACAGGGCAGTGAGGGGGGTCTGCTCAGCCACTTTCATCACCACAGTGTTGCCTGTAGCCAGAGCTGGCCCCAGCTTCCATGCCTGCATCAGCAGAGGGAAGTTCCACTGAGGGAAGATAGAGAGGAAGACAGTGAACGGTAGAGTGAAGACAGACCATGTCAAACGTGTGCAAAGTACACAGACATAAATCCATGCAGGCACTCAACACATTAAAGTCCAGGCTGCCACTATATTTACACAACACAGCATTGCAGCCCTACCAGGTTTTGGAGGCAGGGTGTCACCTTATATTACCCCTCTCCCTCCTCCCAGTCTCTTTCACCATGAGACTGGTGGGACTGAAGCCAGCTCACTGAAACTGCTCTGCCTGCTCTTAATTCCTCTCCACTCCCAGTCTATTTCACCATGACAGACAGAGCAAACAAACCTGCTCTCACAGGCAAGAGGAAAGGGGCCACAAAATGGCAACGCTGGTCATTTACAAAATAGCCTCTAACACTCTACTCAGCAAATTGGATGTAGTCGATCACAGTGCCATCCGTTTTGTTACCAAAGCCCCATATACTACCCACCACTGCGACCTGTATGCTCTCGTTGGCTGGCCCTCGCTTCATATTTGTCGCCAAACCCAATGGTTCTAGGTCATCTATAAGTCTTTGCTAGGTAAAGTCCCGCCTTATCTCAGCTCACTGGTTACCATAGCAGCACCCACCCGTAGCACGCGCTCCAGCAGGTATATTTCACTGGCCATCCCCAAAGCCAACTCCTCCTTTGGCCGCCTATCCTTCCAGTTCTCTGCTGCCAATGACTGGAACGAACTGCAAAAATCACTGAAGCTGGAGTCTTATATCTCCCTCACTAACTTTAAGCATCAGCTGTCAGAGCAGCTTACCGAGAATTGCACCAGTACACAGCCCATCTGTAAAAAGCCCACCCAACTACCTCATCCCCATATTGTTATTTATTTTTTTGCTCCTTTGCACCCCAGTATCTCTACTTGCACATTCATCTTCTGCTCATCTATCACTCCAGTGTTATCACTCCACTATGACCTATTTATTGCCTTACCTTACCTTGATCCCATGTGTAACTAACTCTGTGTTGTTTGTGTCACACTGCTTTGCTTTATCTTGGCCAGGTCGCAGTTGTAAATAAGAACTTGTTCTTCCAAACCCCTGAACAGCTTAAGATTCATCAAGGAGGTCCATTCCTAACCCCTGAACGGCTTAAGATTCATCAAGGAGGTCCATTCCTAACCCCTGAACGGCTTAAGATTCATCAAGGAGGTCCATTCCTAACCCCTGAACAGCTTAAGATTCATCAAGGTCCATTCCTAACCCCTGAACAGCTTAAGATTCATTAAGGAGGTCCATTCCTAACCCCTGAACAGCTTAAGATTCATCAAGGAGGTCCATTCCTAACCCCTGTAGAGCTTAAGATTCATCAAGGAGGTCCATTCCTAACCCCTGAACGGTTTAAGATTCATCAAGGTCCATTCCTAACCCCTGAACGGTTTAAGATTCATTAAGGAGGTCCATTCCTAACCCCTGAACAGCTTACGATTCATTAAGGTCCATTCCTAACCCCTGAACGGTTTAAGATTCATCAAGGTCCATTCCTAACCCCTGTAGAGCTTAAGATTCATCAAGGAGGTCCATTCCTAACCCCTGAACAGCTTAAGATTCATCAAGGTCCATCGCTAACCACTGAACAGTTCCTTCACTTACCGGGATGATCTGGCCACACACACCGATGGGCTCATGGCGGGTGTAGCAGAAGAAGTCTCCATCAATGGGAATGGTCTTCCCCTCCCACTTATCTGCCCAGCCTGCATAGTACCTGTGCAAACACATGCACACACAGACAGACAGTAAAAACTTGGACTCAAGAATCCTCCAAAATATTACACCTTTCAAATACATCAAAAGGGATATGGGGGGTGTCAATATTTCTCAACTGCTTTACGTACTCACTACATTCCATACTCCGTAAATACCAGGACACTAGACTCAGTAGGGTTACCATGTATAAATGTTTATTATGAAATAGAACTGCAGAAACTATAGTTTCAGATATCAAGAGTAGAGGGAAATTCGGTTATTTATTTTTTCAAAGAAGGAAACTGTAAATGAGTCTTTTTCCAATCTATTAAAAGGTAAACAAGCAGACTTGCAGTAGATTGAGATAGTGATCGGATCCACAGTGAGTATACAGTAAGCAGTCTAGGTCATGGTGCTGGGTGCCAGTCAATCAAATACAAATAAGGGAGGTTTGGCAGTCTGCAGTCACATTCTTCAGTCACATTCTTCTAAGAACTAATTCACAGTCAGTCTCATCCTCTTTTCCCCCCTCTCTTTCCCATCACAGTCAGTCTCATCCTCTTTTCCCCCCTCTCTTTCCCATCACAGTCAGTCTCATCCTCTTTTCCCCCCTCTCTTTCCCATCACAGTCAGTCTCACCCTCTTTTCCCCCCTCTCTTTCCCATCACAGTCAGTCTCACCCTCTTTTCCCCCCTCTCTTTCCCATCACAGTCAGTCTCATCCTCTTCCCCCCCCTCTCTTTCCCACCATTCTGTCTCTACCTCGCCCTACAAACATTCAACCATATAGCATAATGCCACATCTGGCACTTGTGATTTATGACAACTCATACATTTTGGTTTGCAGAAAGTAATAATAATAATAATAATAATGTATTACATTTGTAAAGCTTTTCATTATACAGAATAATATCAAAGTGCATAAAAAATTAAAAAATAGAACGTTAGAATGCAACTGACACAAAGAACACAGCTGACACTACAAGGGTCACCAAGGAGCACAGCTATCAACCGAAAGCCTTCCTAAAGAGAAAGGTTTTTAGGCCCGTTTGTAAGGATCCCAGAGTCTGTGGTGCCTTCAGGTGATCCGGGAGGGCATTCCAAAGGCCGTCGGCAGTCGAGCTGAAAGCCTGATCCCCCAAGGACTTAATGCATGCGTTCATTTCACTGCTCTCACACATACACACTGCAATGTATATTACTGTGACTGACCTGAGGCACTTGACCACCATGGGCACGTCCACACTGTAGGATACGGCATAGGGCTTCCCATTGTCCAGGGTCTCCAGTTCCTATGGCAAAATAAGGTCAAAGTGTCAGAGTTCCGCCATGGCCTAACTGATGACGTTTGATTGAGGACAGATAGTAGCAAGGCTGTATTCTGTATTACGAAACATTGTCAAACAAAAGGTGTCATTGTACGCTGATGATTCATGTTTTCTTTTAAAACCACCATTAGAATCCCTCCACAGCCTCAGAGGATCTAGATACTTTTGCTAACCTCTCTGAATTAAAACCAAATGATGAGAAGTGTAATTACTATATTACGTATTGGATCACTAAAAAAATACAACTTTTACATTACCATGTAGTTTACCAATAAAATAGTCTGATGGTGATGTGGACATACTCAGTATTCATATCCCAAAATAAAAAAATGATCTCACTACAATACATTTTAACAGAAAGTTTGCAAAAATAGATATGATCTTGCTACCATGGAGAGGAAAATACCTGTCAGTGGAAGTCGGAAGTTTACATACACCTTAGCCAAATACATTTAAACTCAGTATTTCACAATTCCTGACATTTAATCCAAGTACAAATTCCGTCTTTGGTCAGTTAGGGTCACCACTTTATTTTAAGAATGTGAAATGTCAGAATAATAGTAGAGAGAATGATTTATTTCAGCTTTTATTTCTTTCGTCACATTCCCAATGGGTCAGAAGTTTACATACACTCAATTAGTGTTTGGTAACATTGCCTTTAAATTGTTTAACTTGGGTCAAACGTTTCAGGTAGCCTTCCACAAGCTTCCCACAATAAGTTGGGTGAATTTTGGCCCATTCCTCCTGACAGAGCTGGTGTAACTGAGTGAGGTTTGTAGACCTCCTTGCACACACACACTTTTTCAATTCTGCCCACAAGTTTTCTATTGGATTGAGGTCAGAGCTTTGTGAAGGCCACTCCAATACTTTGTATTTGTTGTCCTTAAGCCATTTTGCCACAACATTGGAAATATGCTTGGGGTCATTGTCCATTTGGAAGACCCATTTGCGACAAAGCTTTAACTTCCTGACTGATGTCTTGAGATGCTTCAATATATCCACATAATTTTCCTGCCTCATGCTGCCATCTATTTTGTGAAGTGCACCAGTCCCTCCCGCAGCAAAGCACCCCCACAACATGATGCTGCCACCCCCGTACTTCACGGTTGGGATGGTGTTCTTCGGCTTGCAAGCATCCCCCTTTTTCCTCCAAACATAACAATGGTCATTATAGCCAAACAGTTCTATTTTTGTTTCATCAGACTAGAGGACATTTCTCCATGTGCAGTTGCAAGCCGTAGTCTGGCTTTTTTATGGCGGTTTTGGAGCAGTGGCATCTTCCTTGCTGAGCGGTCTTTCAGGTTATGTCGATTAAGGCCTTGTTTTACTGTGGATATAGATACTTTTGTATCTGTTTCCTCCAGCATCTTCACAAGGTCATTTGCTGTTGTTCTGGGATTGATTTGCACTTTTGTACCAAAGTACGTTCATCTCTTGGAGACAGAACACGTCTCCTTCCTGAGCGGTATGACGGCTGCATGGTCCCATGGTGTTTATACTTGCGTACTGTTGTTTGTACAGATGAACGTGGTACCTTCAGGTGTTTGGAAATTGCTCCCAAGGACGAACCAGACTTGTGGAGGTCTACAATTTTTTTTACGAGGTCTTGGCTGATTTCTTTTGATTTTCCCATGATGTCAAGCAAAGAGGCACTGAGTTTGAAGGTAGGCCTTGAAATACATCGACAGGTACACCTCCAATTGACTCAAATGATGTCAATTAGCCTATCAGAAGCTTCTATAGCCATGACATAATTTTCTGGAATTTTCCAAGCTGTTTAAAGGCACTCTATATAAACTTCTGACCCACTGGAATTGTGATACAGTGAATTATAAGTGAAATAATCTGTCTGTAAACAATTGTTGGAAAAATGACTTGTGTCATGCACAAAGTAGATGTCCTAACTAACTTGTCAAAACTATAGTTTGTTAACAAGAAATTTGTGGAATGGTTGAAAAAACAAGTTTTAATGACTCCAACCAAAGTGTGTGTAAACTTCTGACTTCAACTGTATATATTTCATTAGTGATGCTCTTGCTGTCCCTATCAGTGGTGGAAAAGACTAACTTTATGCTTATGGGTTTACCTACACCTAGCGACTTGTTTTTTAAATTACATGAGCAAAAAATATTTCATTTTATTTGGAACGGCAAGCCAGACCAATTTAAAAGGGCCTATTTATATAACGAATATGAATTCGAAGGGCAGAAATGATTAAATATCAAAGCATTAGACCTCTCACTAAAGACTACATTCATACAAGAGTTAAACTTAATACGAACTGGTTCTCTAGCAGATTAGTAAGAATGTACTCTCAGACCATTAGAAATAACATTATCTGGTCTGATGAAACCAAGATGGAACTCTTTGGCCTGAATGCCAAGCATCACATCTGGAGGAAACCTGACACCATCCCTACGGTGAAGCATGGTGGTGGTAGCATCATGCTGTGGGGATGTTTTTAAGCGGCGGGGACTGGGAGACTAATTAGGATCGAGGGAAAGATGAACGGAGCAAAGTACAGAGATATCCTTGATGATAACCTGCTCCAGAGTGCTCAGGACCTCAGACTGGGGCGAAGGTTCACCTTCAAACAGGACAACGACCCTAAGCACAGAGCCAAGACAACACAGGAGTGGCTTTGGCACAAGTCTCTGAATTTCCTTGAGTGGCCAAGCCAGAGCCCAAACTTGAACCCAATCTAACAAATAACCTGAAAATAACTGTGCAGTGACGCACCCCATCCAACCTGACAGAGCTTGAGATGATTGCAGGGAAGAATGGGAGAAACTCCCCAAATACAGGTGTGCCAAGCTTGTAGCGTCATAACCAAGAAGACTTGAGGCTGTAATCGCCGCCGAAGGTGCTTCAACAAAGTACTGAGTAAAGGGTCTGAATACTTATGTAAATGTAATATTTCATTTTTTTATTGTTAATATATTTGCAAACATTTCAAAAAATCAGTTTTTGCTTTTTCATTATGGAGTACTGTGTGTAGATTGAGGAGATCATTTTTTTAAATCCATTTTTAGAATAAGTCTGTAACGTAACAACATTTTAAAAAAGTAAATAGGTCTGAATACTTTCTGAAAGCACTGTGTGTGTATATATATATATATATATATATATATATATCCGCCATATATATATACACACATTTTGGTTTATATGGGGGATTGGAAACCATGCAGACAATTATATTGCTGGAAGCCATCTGCAATGTTAAAGCTGATCTTACCCCATAAAAAATGTTGAATTTAAGAAAAATGCCAGATTGCTATACCTTCCTAGAAAAAGCTAATGGATAATCAGTGTTGTACACAGAAGCATACAGTATGTATTTAGAGGTAGGCCCTGTCACATGCTGCTAATGGGCCAAACAGATGTTATACTATAACATTGTCATATCAAATTACAGGGACTATTTGCTGCTACAGGGTGTTAACCAGTTCAGAGTCCAGTTAAACACCAGTAACCCTCACTTTAGTTAGGTCACCTTAGAATCCAATATTTTGAAAAACAGAGACCGTTGCACAAGCAAGACAAACCCCAGGGAATTCATTGGCTCATCGTCAAGAGTGAATCAAAGATTATTGTTGTCCACGCACCATTTATTTGGCTTGGCAAATGGGAACACAAGAGTACATGTGGTCAACATAACACACACTGCAAAATGTATCTATATACAACATTTACAGGCACATACAGTTCATGTTGAGCACATTGGACTGTACATACTTGAACAGATTAGCCAGTCTTACAAGTACTAACGAGTCACTGGTGTTGGCTCTGGACAGACTCCCTCTCACATACACACCATATCCATATTTAACATGTAGGTGGAGCAAGCTCAGTGGACAGAATCAGTGCTATTTCCAGACCTGATGGACCTTGCACCCCTTGATAAGCCAATCTGACAGTAGTTAATCAAGTCCAACCTAAATACTGTACTAACAATCCTACTCTCTTATAATACACCCCCCCCCCCCCCCCCCCCCCCCCACACACACACACACACACTAAGCAGCTTGTTTCTCTCTCCATGAACCCATCCTTGTGTAAACAAAAGGAAATCTGATTTTACCAGGGCCTCATTTACCAGGCAAAGTAGGGCAGCTTCCTATGCTGAAGCTGTTCATTCTTTTATCAAAACAAGCCCAGAGAAACCCTTTCACCACTATAGCCTTTCCCCTATTACTTTCACCAAACAAGCAAAACCTGTAACATAACATCAACAAATATGCTTTGTGTCTTGGAAGAGCAGCACTAAGGAATCATTTTACACCACTTCCACTGCAGATTCTCAGTGTTGATCATGTGACCTAGCCGTGACCCTGCGTCTCTATCTCTACCATGTGGCTTCAGCGCGGGTGCTGCTTAGGTCAGCAACCTGTGGAATACAGGACTAACACAGTGACTCTGCAAAATATGGTGCTGCTGTTTACAAGCCAAATCTATCTGAACATACATTTTTTGAAGATAATATTTCTGGGTAAAACCTTTTCTCCACTGGAAGGTAACATTTGTCATCAGACAAAGCACTGTGCCACACAAGTAAACTCTAATACAACCCAAACAACTGCTTTCTTTGGCATGAGTGCCAGACCAGGAATGTTGTGCATCTAATTAGCCGCTCATAACACCACTTCAGGTTAATCATTTCCATTGACCAGCAGTAATGGGACGCCGTCACTGACCGCTAGGTAGGCTGTGTCCCTCTCGATTGCGTCTGCCAGCCGGCTCAGGAGCAGCCCGCGGTCCGACGCGTCCATGCGTCGCCATGGTGACCCAAACCGGAAGGCCTCCCTGGCAGCCTTCACAGCCTTGTCCACATCTGCCTGGAAAGACGGAGAAGGAGGCCAGAGGGAAAACAGAGGGAGATGAAAATAAATATTAGATCATATCATTTAAAAAAATGGAAAATAGAAATGACAACGCCTCACACTGCTGCTCATGCTCCCAGGTGATATTAATTTACAACAACGTTTCAGCCCTTAGATCATCAGGCATCATTTAAAAAATTACTTATCTAGTAATTCAATTACAACAATGTAACACAAAAAAGATGGTCACACACCTGGCCCCTACAAGATTGTGATCTAATTACGCCCGTTGTTTAGGTTAACCTTTCCCCTGGTTATTTCACCCTCTCGTCCTCCTACCACACCTAATTGTCATGTTTCTGCTTCAGGCAACTTCGTTGTCTTAGCATGCCAAGGATGTAGTGTTGTTGAATACAGGAACAGTGAGGGGCCTGTTCA
Source organism: Oncorhynchus mykiss (assembly GCF_057628025.1). Lineage (NCBI taxonomy): Eukaryota > Metazoa > Chordata > Actinopteri > Salmoniformes > Salmonidae > Oncorhynchus > Oncorhynchus mykiss. Next base: position 27,210,595 of record NC_143024.1, read on the forward strand.
AATGCTTTGAAAATGCCGCCTTCCTTCCTCCCTTCCTTGAGACAGTCATTACGACTGCATAGGTCCAAGCTATGTAGGCTAGTGGAACCCCTGCTTTCACCAATCCAATTATATTGGATCAGTGATTACTCCAAGGAACCAAGGATGTAAGTCTTGTAATTAGACAGAACAGGGCCAGGTTTCAAGGCAGTTCCAGCCACTGACCTTGTCTGCCTCAGCCACCTGACAGATGACCTCTCCTGTGGCTGGGTTGATGGTGGGGAAGGACCTCTTGCTGACGGCATCCTGCCACTCGTTATTGATGAACAGCTGTAATGAGACAGAGGAGATTTGATTAGGCTCTATGTTTAGATTACAGATGTTATCACAACTCTATCATCCAACAGACCAAAAATAAATTGGGAGCCAGTATAAACACTGTATTGTCCAGTTACATCCCATTACTTCCCTTCAGTTTTTATTTGTGCAGTATTGTAAGATACTGTCTCTGACATAATATTGCAGTGGTATAGAAGTCTCTTTATAAATTTCCCCAAAACAATTTAACAGAAACACATGCATGTACATTATGTGTTGTGTCTGTCTATGTACAAGATGGTCTTTCAACTCTAGCAAACGTTTTATTAATGCAACCCAGGAAGGTTTCTGGCTGTCTGCCACATTACAGTTTTGCATAACACCATCATACCCAACAATTATCTAGTGTATATGTAATTCAGTTGACCCAATGTATCGGATAAGTACGTAATCACAAGGTTCAATCAGGTCAAGCGTTTTAATGTCAACAAGAGTTATAAACAAGTAGGCTAGCTAGTCAAGCAAAAATAAAAAAATGCATCTAGTCCAAAAGATATTGCAATTCTCACGTAAACCTAGTTGCCTTGCAATGAATTGCACATGGCAGAAATACACTAAACCGATCATTTCAGTCGTGTGCAACAATGATAATAGCTACTCAACATGTCATTTACATGTTGTGAATACTTATCGCTTACCTTGTTGTAATGGACTTCGGGCTGTGCGCTTGGTACCGGGATGGCGGCTGCAGAATACTGACAATTCGAAATGCCAGAGATTCGAGGCAAAGTTCGGGATAACACAATTCGGAGCATCGTGCTTCTTCAACACAAATGTGTGTGTCAACCAGGAGAGCGGGCTTTCACAAAGTATTGTACAGTGAAGTCGATCGTCATCTGTCACCCGCCCCCAAGAGCATGCGCAGTAGAGCCTTCCTTAGATTACGTTTACAAAGTGAAATGTAGGCTATAGCGCCTGCATCAATACCGTTCAATTTCATAAAGAGGAAAACATTGGTGGAAAACATTACATAAATAAAATAAAAAATAGCAAATGAGACCTCAAAAACACATTTTGTTACAATACTTCACATCATCGTTGCAACAGCCTACCCAACACCCCAAATAATCGAGAATAAACTATTCAACCAAGGTAAGGGAAACATTTACAAAGCAATATTGTAAATGAGGGCACATTTTCGACACAAGAAATCATGACCAAAAACAAGCAGACAGGTTATGCACACCCTCATTTCCAGTGGTGTAAAGTACCTAAGTAAAAATACTTTCAAATGCGACTTAAGTATAATTATATATTTTTGTTGGGTTGGGGGGGCTGTACTTTACTGTTTATATTTTTGACAATTTTACATTTACTTCAATACATTCCTAAAGAAAATAATGTACTTTTTACTCCATACATTTTAGCTGACACCCAAAGGTATTTTGAATGCTTAGCAGGACATGAAAATGGTCAATTTTACACACTTATCAAGAGATCATCCCTAAAACATTCCTAGAACATGCTCTAGATACTCAACTAGTCTAAAGAAGGACATTTTTATTGCTTCTATAATCAGGACAACAGTTTTCATCTGTGCTAACATAATTGCAGAAGGGTTTTCTAATGATCAATTAGCCTTTTAAAATGATAAACTTGGATTAGCTAACACAACGTGCCATTGGAACACAGGAGTGATGGTTGCTGAAAATGGGCCTATGTACGCCTATTATTCCATTAACATTTCTAAGTGACCCCAAACGTTTGAACGGTAGTGTATGTTTTGAGAGACAAATAGTGCTCATTGTGCAAATGTATGCCTATTTGTTTTCAATAAAAATTGGAGACCAAAATGTGTTTACATGCTGTGAAAATTCTAAGCCAACCCCATCTTTTTTGTCCCATAGTTGGGCACACGTCAGTTTTGTTGCTAAACAACCAACCCATCGATTAGTGAATATGAACCATGTGAACCATGACTAGAGAACTGTGCAGCCATATTTCAGAGGCAGTGCCTTTATAATAGTGGAGTATAACGTCAGACTGTTCAAAAGAGACAAATGTTTACCCATGAAACAGGATCTGGCCTGCCAGCCCAATAAAGTGAGTTAGATAAGGATAGATAAGACAGGTGTGTCTTCCCATGCTTTATCAGCTTCCTGAACCTGCAAAGCTCTATTGAGACTCATTGTGTGGCTGTGTGATCAGCAAGGCCTTAGTAGACAATGATGTGTATAAACCCTGGAATGCTAATGCTATGTAGTGGCCAGTGAGAGGCTTTGAAGCTACTGGCTGCCATATTGGTACTCCCCAGAAGGAGCCGTTCTCCATAGGAATTAATGGAATTGTACTTTATTTAAAAAAATGTTCAATGTACAAAATTACATGTATTTAAGTATTTCTTTGTTGTAGTGGGGACAGCAACATTTGTAAAAAAAAAAATACAAAAAATGTTTAAATGCTTTCAGGAATATTTTTTTAGGTCTTGATTTAGAATTTTCAGGTTCAGTTCACTTAATATCATTTAAAAGTATGCATTATGGTGTCTGTAATAGAATATACTTATCAAAAACAAATGTAGACATTAATACATTTATTTTATAGCATTGAAATGGCTCCGTGGTAGCTTCAAAACAGCGCCCCCTGCCAATATTTAATTAACCGTAGTACTACATTCGGGTAGGTATGGTAATCCTTGAGGCATAGTAATCCTCTATCTGCTGTATCTACGGCCAGGAACAAGTTGTTTCACCCCACCCCAGACAAGGGTGCTGGTTCTAGGCTGAAGCAGTAGCCCAGGGTGCCCAAGGTTCCTATGTGGGAAGGTGGGACAGAGGTGTGGAACTGTAACTGAACTTGAACTAGTAGGACCATGGACGGGACCTCAAGAGATATTTCAGCTTCTGCTAATGTGATGATGCCTAGTCACTCTACCCCTGCCTTTATGTACATATATGCAAATACCTCATACCCATGCACAGTGTTATATTTCTGGTACTGCCTGTGTATAGCTTCATTATTTTGTATTTTATTCCTCTTGTGACATGTATAATTAGATTTGATTGATTTGACTGGACTTTGACAGCAGTGCTCTGCAGAGTGGGGCAACTACACTGAGTGTACAAACATTAGGAACACCTTTCTAATATTGAGTTACACCCCCTTTTGCCCTCAGAACAGCCTCGATTCGTCAAGGCATGGACTCTACAAGGTGTTGAAAGCGTTCCACAGGGATACTGGCCCATGTTGACTCCAATTTTTCCCACAGTTGTGTCAAGCTGGCTGGATGTCCTTTGGGTGGTGGACCATTCTTGATACACACAGGAAACTGTTGAGTGTGAAAAACCCAGCAGTGTACTTACCATACCCAGTTTAAAGGCACTGAAATATTTTGTCTTGCCCTTTCACCCTCTGAATCACACATACACAATCCATGTCTCAATTGTCTTAAGGCTTAAAAAGTCTTATTTAACCTGTTTCCGCACTTTCATCTAAACGGATTGAAGTTGATTTATCAACTGACATCAATAACGGATCATAGCTGTCACCTCGATTCACCTGGTCAGTCTGTCATGGAAAGAGCAGGTGTTCCTACTGTTTTGTACACTCAGTGTATACTGTGTGACACCAAGCTGTTTTTCTGCAGTAACTGTATGTTCATGATGCCACCTTGTGGCATAGATGTTTAACTGTATTATCAAATACAACATTACCACAGAAATGAATTAGTATAGAGTACCACAGTATGAGTCATAATACCCATAAAACCTAGTGGTCAAAAAGGGAAATGGTTCCAATATTTTTTCCACCATTCATTTTCCCCGTAGGGGATTTAGAAACACTTCAAATAAGGGCTGTGTTTTGTGTAGGCATACGTGACATTTTAACAACTGTGTAAAGGAGACTTTTATCAATATATTTGCCTGTATTTACCCCCCCCCCCCCCCCCAAAAAAAAAGCTAATTATCTGCTAATGTGGCTACCATAAAGAACTGCAAATAGCATGATAATTTGGATGAGCCTGAAGATTTGAGGCAAAGGTAATATTCTCTGGATTAACTATCTAATGTTAGCTATATATAGTAATTAATAAATTGGCTACATTTCTTTAAATTTACAATTCTGTCAACTGTCTTGGGCAAGTTTTAAATTGGCACAATACCTGTTAGAAAAGGTGTCAGCTAGATATGACCTGCAGGAGCTTGCAGGGATTTGCAGTCTTGCATGATGTCTACTTTGATGATAATTAGTATTTTCGAAACTGAGAGTAAATAATGGTGAATATATTGATAAAAGTCAACTTGTCCAAGAGATATTTACATGGTTTTCAAAATGTCTTGCCAGGATAAGCTTACATGAAACACAGCCCATATTTCCCTATGGGAAAAATTGTGGAAAAACGATTGGAACCATTTCCCTGTTTGACCACTATGTTTTATGGGTATTATAACACCTCCACCGTGGGGCTCTATTACACAGAACCTTTAGAATTTTGTTACTGATGTCAACTATAGGCAAGTCTGTCTGTGAATGAAATGAAATAAACACACCTGTGAAAATACATACTGAATGGGTGGGGGATGAGATCCCATAAATAAATCCTTTGTTTGGATTCATTTTTATTATTGCATGTATTTGTTACATTACAGATCACAGTACACCAGTCAAAATGTTACACGTAGGTATAGGAAAGGCATTTTCATTTCCATCTTGATGCTTCACCACTAGATGGAGACATTAGCTTATGTTTCCTCGTATCGCAGCACCAGCTAATGTCCATGACAATACCTTAAGAGGTCGGTCCTACATGAGGTTTGCCAATAAAAAACTTTCCTAGGTTGAATATACTGACCATGATATCTATGATACTGATCAAGAAAATGTTGTCAATTCACTTTATCCTTTCCACATGTTAACAGCTCCCTCAACATAACGTTCACAGCCAGAATTATGTTAAAAGTCTCTTTATAAAGAAATTAATAATTCCCTTCACCTTTCCCTTTGCCCATTTACACATTGCTGATATAATTTCCTCTGATTTGACCTCCAACGTCCTGCATTCATTCTTCCTTTTCAACCCCTGAAGGAGTGTGAAAAGTCACGTGTTGGGGATATAAGACTAGATGCCCTGAAGTTAACACGGATAGGTTGGGAGACTTTAGGCAAGTCCTTAGTGATTTCAAAAATCTCCTGTTTATCTGAACATACTCCTTTGGCGATCGTCTCAAACTCCATGATATACTTGTACTCTGATGGAGAGGGAGATCTGTACAGGTCTTTCGGTGAGGCGGCTTTGCTGGGAGTGAAGATGGGCACACGGAGGGCGTTCTTGTACGGCAGCTGGTACTCCTTCAGCATCCCACCCCTTGTGCCCATCTTGATCCTCTGACTGGGGTTTCTCTGGACCAAGAAAAGAACCACCTGTTTCTGCTTGTAGGTCTCCTTTCTCAAGGAGTCGTTTTCAAACAATGTGGTCCTGGAGTCAAGCAATAGTGTTTTTTAAAGAGCCGTTTGAAAGTGTCCTGCTGTTCTTAGACACATGATTAGTAAGACCAATATAATATTTGTGAAAATGTGTTCATTTAGTGAATGATGATAATGAATTTGTGGCACACATTGAACATGACCACCAGCACTCGGCTGGAACAGTGATTATAAGCTCAATTTGATGAAACTATCGATCATGCTAATGTACATACTGTTGTTCTGGTCTCGTTTCCATCACCAAGTCCAGCCAAGTGGCCTGGTAGGACTCCTTCTTCTCCTGGTCCTTCTCCTTTACATCGCAGTGGGCATTTACCAGATACACATCCCCACTGTTTAGACTGTTAATCTTGTGTGTGTAGAGAATAGTGGAGAGAGAGGTGAGAGAGTTGACTAACTCCCTGTTAGATGTGCTAATCTATAGGCTTCTCTGGGACTTGCTTTTGGCTGGAGATGAAGGACAGTTGGTCTGTGTGTGAGGTTGTGTGTTGTACTGTGGTTCTCCAGAGCCTCTTATAATGTTAAGGTTCTATTTTTACCCTACTACATCATACCATTGCCAATGCTGTCACCGTGGTTGGCTCAGGTTGGTTGGTGTTTCAGGTTGGTTCACAGCTGTCCTGTGAGGAAGGTAACCAGTTGAAAGAGTGACTAACACCAATTTAATTTCATTGAGTTGTATTAGCATTGTATTAACCACACAAACAGGTTAAAGGTCAGTCATGCGCCTCAGACTTCTCAGATACCTCATAGGCTAAATGCTTCAGGATATTTCTCAAGGTAATATGACCTCTGGTACCAGAGTTGAGCACATAGTATACATTGTATTTAATCTTTCAAAGAATTGTACAGTTGTATAAATAAACCTAGGTGGAGACTTAGAGTAATGTTCAGAGTCCATTGTTCTTGTATCATGCGTCAAAGTTTTCATCATCAGTGCATGTATTAGTGGACAGATTACCCAGGTATTCCTCAGTAAGGGTTGCCCTGTAGTTACATCGGTACAATAATTCCATGTGATGATGTAGAGGTATAGATCCTGGAAATGCTAGCATGCTATCTGGAAGTTTTGCAATAGATGGACCTCTCTTTACATTGTCCTTTAACAATACTGATTTTGTCACTGAACAGATTGACCAGATTTGAGTAGTAAATAATATATTTAAGATATTTTCAACATCAAGGCCTTTTTAGCGATGCCATACATGCTATCTATATAATTTTCTAAAGAAAACAGAGAACTGTACAAGTTTATGTGTGCCTTTACTGATCACCAATCATCACTTTGGACAAACAATATGTTATGCCACATTTGTCATAGACCAACTGTGGGTCTCACAAGCAAGTTGTTGTGTATATAGTGCCTTTCTGTTAAATGTGATCTTTGCCTTACACCATTTTAATAACAACATGGTAGATTAATCATCGAAACTAAGAACTGACTATTTAGATGTGATCATTTTCTTCTGATTATAGTTTTAGGGAGGAATACAAACACCAAACTACACTGAACAAAAATATACAGTTACAGCTCATATAGGGAAATCAGTCAATTTAAATAAATAAATTAGGCCCTAATCTATGGATTTCACATGACTGGGCAGGGGTGCAAACCGGATGTGGAGGTCCTGGGTTGGTGTGGTTACACGTGGTCTGTGGTTGTGAGGCCGGTTGGACGTACTGCCAAATTCTCTAAACCGACGTTGGAGGTGGCTTATGGTAGAAAAATTAACATTACATTTTCTGGAAACAGCTTTGATAGATATTACTGCAGTCAGCATGCCAATTGCACGCTCCCTCAAAACTTCAGACATCTGTGGCATTGTGTTGTGTGACAAAACTGCACATTTGTTTGTGGCCTTTTATAGTCCCCAGCATAAGGTCCACATGTGTAATGATCATGCTGTTTAATCAGCTTCTTGACATGCCAATGGCAATGACAGTTATCTTGGATTCATCCCAATGAGAACAGCCTGTTCTGTTGAATCCATCAGTTCCCAAGGAAAATATGTATGATGCAGAGTTATCATGGCACTGAAAGTAAATGAGCAAAGGTTCATTTCAAACAACAACAGAGCATAATGTTACTTCTGATTAAAACCAATAAAATATTGGTTATCTGTTTCCTCGGATAATGCTTTTTATAACTTTATAACATATAAAATATGATTAATCACCCTGGTATCAAGACTAATTCAAGGTTGAGTAGGCTAAGTAAGAAGTGTGTCCACAAATGTAGTGACATTTCTATTATATGTAAATAGTTTATGATTAGTGAAAGCCATAATGTAGTTATTTTGCTAGATACTTGTAATGATCATGCTGTTTAATCAGCTTCTTGACATGCCACACCTATAAGGTGGATGGATTAACTTGGCAAAGGAGAAATGCAAGGATGTAAACTAATTTGTGCATAGACTTTGAGAAAAATAAACTTTTTGTGCATATTTTTTATTTAATCTCATGAAACATGGGACCAACACTTTACATGTTGCGTTTATATTTTTGTTCAGTATACATTGATAAATCATGGCTGATGGGTCTATGAGACAGTATAACAGCCTCTGATTGAGGAACATCAAGTGCCCGCTGGGGAAATTATTTGGGGTCATTCTGTAAGGACACTATGATGAAACAGCTTTATGCCATGAGTTCAGCGGGTAGGCATGTGAGCAATGATTGATGCAGTGATGGAAGATTGAAAATGTCTCCCTGAACTGACATTCTCTGCGTACAGTGCCTTGCAAAAGTATTCATCCCCCTTGGCTTTTTCCTATTTTGTTGCATTTGGATTTCATGTAATGGACATAAACAAAATAGTCCAAATTGATGAAGTGAAATGAAAATAATAACTTGTTTAAAGAAAAAACTGCATACGGTATTTATTCCCCCCTTTGCTATGAAGCCCCCAAATTAGATCTGGTGCACTCAATTACCTTCAGAAGTTACATCATTAGTTAAATAAAGTCCACCTGTGTGAAATCTAAGTGTCACATGATCTCAGTAGATCTCAGTAGACCTGTTCTGAAAGGTTCCCAGAGTCTGCAACACCACTAAACAAGCGGCACCATGAAGACCAAGGAGCTCTCCAAACACGTCAGGGACAAAGCTGTTGAGAAGTTCAGATCAGGCTTGGGTTATAAAAAAATATCAGAAACTTTGAACATCCCACGGGGCACCATTTAAATCCATTATTAAAAAATGTAAAGTATACGGTACCACAACAAACCTGCCAAGAGAGGGCCACCCACCAAAACTCATGGACCAGGCAAGGAGGGGCATTAATCAGAGGCAACAAAGAGACCTAAGATAACTCTGAAGGAGCTGCAAAGCTCCACAGCGGAGATTGGAGTATCTGTCCATAGGATCACTTTAAGCCGTACGCTCCACAGAGCTGTGTTTAACGACAGAGTGGCCATAAAAAAGACATTGCTTAAAATAAAAAATAAATAAGCAAACACATTTGGCGTTCGCCAAAAGGCATGTGAGAGGCTCCCCAAACATATAGAAGAAGGTACTCTGGTCAGATTAGGATAAAATGTTGCTTTTTGGCCATCAAGGAAAACGCTATGTTTGGCGCAAACCCAACACCTCTCATCACCCCGAGAACACTACCCCACAGTGAAGCATGGTGGTGGCAGTGTCATGCTGTGGGGATGTTTTTCATCGGCAGGGACTGGGAAACTGGTCAGAATTGAAGGAATGATGGATGGTGCTAAATAAATGTAAATTCTTGAGGGAAAACAGTTTCAGTCTTCAGAGATTTGAGACTGGGATGGAGATTCACATTCCAGCAGGACAATGAACCTAATTATACTGCTGAAGCAACACTTGAGTGGTTTAAGGGGAAACATTTAAATGTCTTGGAATGGCCTAGTCAAAGTCCAGACCTCAATCCAATTGAAAATGTGTGGTATGTCTTGCTGTACACCAGCAGAACCCATCCAACTTGAAGGAGCTTGAGCAGTTTTTTTATGTCACAATTCAGTGCCACATACCATTGTCAGCAATAGGTGCTGCAGCTGTTATCATGCATTGCTCCAGGAAGCTACATTGGTGTCACAAAGCTTAGTACTTCAAATACATCAGCAATTCTTCAGCCCAACTTCACATGGAAAATTAAATGAACAAGCTGTCACAGGCTATGGCGTGGGTTCTTGGCATTAACCTCTAGCCGTGAGGCTGAAACTTAGTAAGCTGGTATTGGGCAATGACAGTTATCTTGGATTCATCCCAATGAGAACAGCCTGTTCTGTTGAATCCATCAGTTCCCAAGGAAAATATGTATGATGCAGAGTTATCATGGCACTGAAAGTAAATGAGCAAAGGTTCATTTCAAACAACAACAGAGCATAATGTTACTTCTGATTAAATCTAAAATATTGGTTATCTGTTTCCTCGGATAATGCTTTTTATAACTTTATAACATATAAAATATGATTAATCACCCTGGTATCAAGACTAATTCAAGGTTGAGTAGGCTAAGTAAGAAGTGTGTCCACAAATGTAGTGACATTTCAATTATATGTAAATAGTTTATGATTAGTGAAAGCCATAATGTAGTTATTTTGCTAGATACTTCACCCTATTAGCAGAAATCGTATTTTGTCTAAGTAATTTTAGCTGTCGGCTGTGGCGTTAGCTGTTCGCTCTGAACTGATTCAAACTGATTCACAAATCATGGGAATGTATCGTGCTTTGCAGACTGACTCCCAGAGGCCGGTGTTGCTAGGCAACCCCCTGCACTTGCGGGGCAGGTGGCCTGCTCCCTTCGTGGCTAAAGCCAATGTGAGAAACGTGCCATTAAACATTTGTGCTATGAAACAACATAAATACGTGACTCTGCCCCACAACAATTATTTGCTAGATTCATGATAGTGTTGTTCGACAAAGCAAGGAAAGTAAACTTCAAAACGTTATGTTTTATTGGAATTTGCAGCTGTTGTTAGTAAGTAATGAATCTGCTAGCTTCTGACATGACTTTCTATATCTTTAAGTGTCTGATATCGCTGATTAAGACATTTCAATTAGGTCTGAATGGTGAGGAAACATGATAGGGTTGATGGACATAGACGGGGAAAACATGACATAAAGTCCAAGACACGATCCAGTGGGATAATCAGAAGAGGGAAATTAATGTGTGATTAAGTTAAAGATACAGTCCGGGATCTTAAGCACAACACATTTGTAACATATTGTACGAAGTGGATTCATAACATTTCATACAAATTGCAAAAATGTAACATGTCTTACGAAATGAATGACAAAGTACACCATTGGATTACATAGTAAACAAAAAAATGTGTACCCGTTTTGGCTTGTGAGCACTACATTCAAAACTACTGTCTGAAATTATTCAAAAGTTCTGGAGCATCACTTTAATGCCTGATGACAAACTGAATTATTCAGCTCCATTGTTCCTACAAACCAACGTTAGTGGGCGTGGCGTATCGGAGCATGGAGTTTGAGTAGCCAGGCATCTTTAATTCTGCACCATCAGGATGCAGTGGTCGTCCACTTATGGGTACATGATGGAGGCTACTTGTGTGAAAGAAACAGCTGCTGATGGGACAGCGTGAAAATAAGTGTTTTTCAAGTTACAGGTTTTCTAGTAAATCTTTATTTTCTGAAGGCAAGTCAAGTGCTATGCTGCCAGACCCAATCCCCCCCAGTTGAGAAAAGAGGAATGGGCAGCACCTTTGACCAAAATGAGATGGTATAGAATGCAGCCGAGATTGTATGCTATTATTGTGTTGATGACATGTGACCCCCTAAACACGACTTCAGTTACTGTAGTGCACTGCCTCTCATTTGTTTTTATAACCTGATAGGCCTACTATCTAGTCGCTAAGTGTCTCAACTCAAGACTTCTCAAATGTATGTGTCAAGATGTTTCCAGACTTCAAGATGATGGCTAAGTCCTATGCATGACATTTGGATTTTTGTTACCGATTTTTGTCCCCAAAATTGGCTACAATATGATACACTGTAGGCCTATGCTTCCTATAACCATTCCTGCCATCTGCTGGTGAATCCAGTCAGTCACATAATACAACCATGATCTGCATTTCCTTGTCATTTCATCTGCAGCCTTTTTATGTGAATGTTGTATCTTTAATGTTCAACTTGAATTCTCCCCTAACAGTGAAAAATATAATAATTTAAGAAAAATCATAATTTAATTGTACAAAATTGATACAGTGTTATGATGCATGTATTATCTGAGCTCGAGGACTATCCATCTTGGAATAGTACCACTATAAAATACATCATGTTTGTGGCTACACTGTCTACGCTTGATAATAGCACCTGCATATAACAACGGCCAGTATTTCCCCGGATTGTTACTGTAATGGGTGTTGTATCGAACACCGAGACAGACAGGATGTGGAGCTGAAAGAAAGAAGGCGGAGAATAGTTCAAAGTCGCTGGAAACATTGTCGCAAAATCCGAAAAGATTGCAATGGAACGATTACCTTTATTTAGAATAAACTAATAACGAAAGGGTAAGTGTAATTGTGACTTTTCTGTCCTTGTCTAAATAAATGTTACATTCGAAACTTATCGAGGCCCTTTCCAAGGCACTGAAACAGGGATATTTACTAGTCGCACTTCCCGAAGTTGGCTGCCAGACACGGGGAACAAATGGAGATTCCGAATGCCAATTTGGGAAAAACATGAAGAAAGGAACTGTATATTCCCATTCTATTCCATGTAACTGCAGTATTCCATGTAACTGCAGTGTAATTTTCTTAAACCTTTGATAATAGGGTTTATTCTGAAGTAGTTAGATTTTTCATTTTTAAAGTAAAAAACATGTTCTTTTAAATAATTTGACTGGAGTGTACGTGATTTGTAACCAAGTCAAAACATTTTACTATTCAGTAGCCTAATTTGGGAATCGAATATGTTTTTTGTTGGCTAAAATATTCCAAACTATTGAACATGATAGAAACAGTCACGTGGTTCGCTATATGCCAATCGATACAGTAGCAAAACATTAGATTGTTTGGTAAAATCATAATAATAATCATTAAATTAGTTTTGATTGATTTGTTTATTGTTAAAGCAATTCTCTCCACAACTCAAACATGTAAACATAACCAAAACAACCATACAAAAGTGCATAGGACTATTGCAGCAGATTAAAAATTGAAATAAGTGATTTATGTTCTGAGGTACAGCAAATTATACACTTATTGAATGCAAACTGCATGCATTCCAGACGGTGCTTTCTGTGAATGATTACCTGTGTGAGATTAGATGTCGTGGCATGCTCCAATCAGACATTGTTACATACCAGACTTCACAAGACACTTAAAGCTTTAAACCTGTATCAACAAGCTGATGCTGTTATTGAATTAGTCTGCAATTCAGTGTGCAATTCCACCACATAATCTATTCTCGACTGCAGAAGAGACTGGACAGATGTATTTCTCACTAGCAATAATCCACTCAGATCAATATGAATTATCTGTGTGTAACCTTTATTTAACTAGGCAAATCAGTTAAGGCCAAATTATTATTTACAATTACTTTGTAAAGTTTATCAGTAAGGTGTTATAAATATTGACGTTCAAAGCCCAATGCAGTGAAAAAAAACGTGATTTCCTGTGTTTTATACATATTTCCACGCAATGAGATTGGAATAATACTGTGAAATTGTGAAAATTATGATAATGCCCTTTTAATATAAGAGCTGTTTGAAAACACCACCTGAAATTTCAACCTGTTTTTCTGGGATGGTGTTTTTGCCTGCCTGGTGATATCAATAGAACAATAAGAAAGAGTTCAAAACCTCTCTGCCAATAACAGCTAGTTTTCAGTTTTCCTCTCCCGACTGAGACCACTCCCAGACAGTCCTAGCAAATGTCTTTGCTAAGAAGCTACTCATTTTTTTTGGGACCACTTTAATAGAAAACAATCACATTAAGGTACTTAATTGTAACCAGAAATGATTTGAAATTGAGAAAAAAATGCTGCATTGGACCTTTAATGCTTTGGAACCAAACTCCATACTAGCCCTTCAAAACACACCAGATAAATGATTCTCTGTTCTTTTTCAAAGCTTGGGATTTCCAAACATGCCACCGTGCTGATGCCATGGTGGCAGATGGGAACGTTTTACCTGTCATTACTCCTTTTGTCTCCATGGATAGGACCCCAGCAAGCCTAGAGGAATGTAGATGAAGAGTGATTCGGCCTCCAACATAAAGTTATCCCTCCACTGAACCAAATAGGGCTGTTTATACACAAAGAGTTTAGCCTAGCAACCGGCTGCCACCATGATGATACCCAGGCTGGTCTGGGTGTGCCTGGCACTGATAGGGGCGAGGAGCTGCCACGCCCACAGTCTATTCACCTGTGAACCCATCAAGGTGCATCGCTGCCTGGGGATGCTCTACAACATGACTTTCTTCCCCAACATGATGGAGCACTATGACCAGGACATAGCAGCCAGCAGGATGGAGGTGAGTGTTTTTCACTGTGATAAAACCCTTAGATTTCAGAAACGTTCAGAGTAGTGATGCTGGGCGGGCGGGCAGGTGAGGGCAGCGATCGGTTGAAGAACATGCATTTTGTTTTACTTGCATTTAAGAGCAGTTGGAGGCCACGGAAGGAGAGTTGTATGGCATTGAAGCTCGTCTGGAGGTTAGTTAACACAGTGTCCAAAGAAGGGCCAGAAGTATACAGAATGGCGTCATCTGCGTAGAGGTGGATCAGAGAATCACCAGCCGCAAGAGCGACATCATTGATGTATACAGAGAAGAGAGTCGGCCCGAGAATTGAACCCGGTGGCACCCCCACAGAGACTGCCAAAGGTCCCGACAACAGGCCCTCCGATTTTGACACCCTGAACTCTATCTGAGGAGTAGTTGGTGAACCAGGCGAGGCAATCATTTGAGAAACCAAGGCTGCTGAGTCTGCCGATAAGAATGCAGTGATTGACAGAGTCGAACGCCTTGGCCAGGTCGATGGATACGTCTGCACAGTATTGTCTTTTGTCGATTTTGATATCGTTTAGGACCTTGAGCGTGGCTGAGGTGCACCCATGACCAGCTCTGAAACCAGATTGCATAGAGAAGGTACGGTGGGATTCGAAATGGTCGGTGATCTGTTTAACTTGGCTTTTGAAGACCTTAGAAAGGCAGGGTAGGATAGATATAGGTCTGTAGCAGTTTGGGTCTAGAGTGTCTCCCCCTTTGAAGAGGGGGATGACCGCGGCAGCTTTCCAATCTTTGGGGATCTCAGACGATACGAGAGGTTGAACAGGCTAGTAATAGGGGTGGCAACCATTGTGGTGGATACTTTTAGAAAGAGAGGGTCCAGATTGTTTAGCCCAGCTGATTTGTAGGGGTCCAGATTTCTGGATTTGTGTGAAGGAGAAATGGGGTGGCTTGGGCAAGTTGCTGTGGGGGGTGCAGAGCTGTTGACCGGTCTAGGGGTAGCCAGGTGGAAAGCAAGGCCAGCCGTATCTATAGTAATAGATGCATGCAGTACCTACTGCTGACAGACAATCTGACCAAATGGCCTGTTGGAAAGTGTGCCATAATGGGATCTAGGTATTGTTATGAAGTTGACTCTCCTGTTGCTCTTCTGTTCAGTGTTATTCAATAGGATTTTCCGGGTTGTGGACTAGCCCTTTCCTTTAGGGGCATTGTTCCTGTTACGAATGTCAATGTGCCAATATTCCTCTAGTATTTGGCAGCTTAGTGGTAACACTTTCAGCACCTGTAAGGAAATAGACCTAAATAGAGTGAAAAACGAGTATATATTTTTAGTATACATAACAAACTCAGCTAATGCATTTTGAAGTTAGGATGCCATATTGCGTAGCCAGCCCTTTCCTGCAGTCAAATGACCAAATCGCCATCTAGTGGCCTCATGGGTGAAATGTTATTCATATTTTCATATATATATATATTTTTTAACTGACAGAGATCTGGTGTTTCTATGTCAAATGGTTTCGTTATTGTTCAGTCTTCTGTGATATATATAAAGTGTAATATTGGGATGCTATATTTTTATTTAATACATTTCAACTCTATTTCTGACATGGTACAGGTGTTTTCTTTTTCTAAAGCCCAGAACCATGTGTGTGAGGTGTATATTTGTTTAAGACTACCAAGAAACACTCTGTTAATTGCTATCCATAGTCAAGGGACCTTGTGTGGAAATCCACAGTAGAGGGATCAAACTTTTTGAATGAGGATATACAGAGTCCCCAATTCCAATACACTCTAAACAGAAAAATACAAGAAACTGCAGATTGTAGACTAAAAAGAGCTCTTTGAGATGGAGTTTGGAACCTCTAAAGGAGTGAAACAAGGACTCATACAGTCCGAGAGCCAGTTCCCCAGCCCCCGTCTAGATCTGGGCTGCAGCCAGCCTGGAGCTGGGGAAACCGTCAGGGAGAGAACGTTGAATAGTGTGGTTGTTAGATTGGTCCTGTGTTGATGGTTGGATTGATGGGGAAATGTTGCTTATACAGTGTTAACATCGGCTGGATTCACTGCCTCCAACAGTCATAGTTCTTTCTGCATAACTGCATTTGTAAACTGAACAGGACTGTTTGATAACATGGTGTATCTGATCCAAACCAAGTGGCCTTAGATTAAGATGGCAACATGATACAGTCTGTAACCTTTGAAGGATACAGTTATAATTGTTTTGGGAATGATTTGTGGCAGTCGTTTCAGATGGTATCTTAAGATTTTGTGATATGGTCGTTACTTCGACAAGATCTGTTTATTTGGATAAACTCTGTTAAGCGTGACTCAACAATGACAAAAATAACCATTCATGCTTTGGAAAGATATGTATTCATACTTTGGTAGAAATAACTGTGAACTGTTTAACGGTTGCTAGAGCAGAGCAGCAGCTTTAGTGTGATGGAATGGATACTGAGCAGAAGCCCAACAGTTCTGCCCATTCCAGTCAACATCCCTCTTGACTCCTGGTTTCCAAATAGTCCCAGAGTCATTTCCTGATGCCCACCCCCACTCCCTCTA
Organism: Oncorhynchus mykiss; assembly: GCF_057628025.1. Classification (NCBI taxonomy): domain Eukaryota; kingdom Metazoa; phylum Chordata; class Actinopteri; order Salmoniformes; family Salmonidae; genus Oncorhynchus; species Oncorhynchus mykiss. Next base: position 27,227,388 of record NC_143024.1, read on the forward strand.
CTCAAATCTGTTGAAACTGAGACAGCCTGTGAAAGGAATCCTTTGTGTGGCACCATAATACAGTGCATTACAGCCTCTTATGTACTGTAGCCTTTTTAGCTTTTCCAACCAAGTCACGTGTACAGGAAAATAAAACTATTCTATTTCTGGATCTGCCCATGGCAAGGGAACTGCATGGACTGTATTGTGGCCGTGAGTGACGGTATTAACCTCATGTTGACTGACTTTTTAATTACAAACTGTTGTGATGTCTAGATGAATCTAGTTGAAATCAATATTGGTTGTTTGTATTAAAAACATACCTGACCAGTTGTTCAGCTCCACCCTTACAGGTACAGCTACAGGAACATGGTACTAGTATTTGCTAGGGTAGAAAAATTCCGGTAACATTCCCAGGTTTTCCCAAAATCCTGTTTGGAAGATTCCTGGAATTAGGACAGAAATCCAGAAACTACAACCAGGACTTCTGGAAAACCTTTGAATTGAGGGAAAGATACTGGAATTTTGCAGTCCTAGTATTTCTTGAACCATAAAAATCTGAATGGATATATGTCTATCTTTTGCTCTCTCTCTCTCTCTCTCTCCATTTCTCCCTCTTTCTCTCTCTCTCCCTTTCTCTCTCTTTCTCTTTCACTCCCCCTGTCCCCTTCCCTCCCTCTGTCTCCATAGCCCTTCATGCCGCTGGTCAACCTGCGCTGCTCTCCGGACGTACATCACTTCCTGTGTCAGGCCTTTATCCCAGCATGCACTGAGGACACCAAAGTGATCCGGCCATGTCGCGACCTGTGTGAGAAAGTGAGGTCAGACTGCAGGAAGGACATCAGCACCTTCGGCATCACCTGGCCTCCGGAGCTGCAGTGCGACAGGTAAATGTGACTGACTGAGTTGAACTCAATTCTCCAGGTCTCAGGCCAGGTTACTCATCAACGTGGGCGAGGTTCACTGAACCACAACATCAGTTACGTGTTGTACTGTGCCAAGTTGTATAGATGAAAAGGCACATGCCTGACATTTTTCAGGTGACCAAATAGTAAGCGTTTATAAACTGCTTGCTAACAGCCAGTTGACCAGTTATTACATTTATCAGCACTAAGTTTTGAAATGGTATCCATTTAGTTATGGTTTTGACTTTTTACCCTACTTTTTCTCCTCTAGGTTGGAAGATTGCCTCTACTCTCCAGATGGCTCAGTCCTGCCACCAACCAGAGTGACCACACCCAAGACCTCTCTGTCTGCCAAGAGGGACATGGGCTTCTGGTGCCCCCTTCAGCTGAAGACCCGACCCGGCCAGGGATCCACGTTCCTGGGTGCCGGGGACTGCGCTCCCCCTTGCTCCAACATGTACTTCAAGCCCCATGAAATCGAGTTCGCCAAGACCTTCATCGGGGTGTGCGCCATCGTCTGCCTCTGCGCCACGCTCTTCACCTTTCTCACCTTCCTCATCGACGTCAAACGCTTCCGCTACCCCGAACGGCCAATCATCTTCTACGCCGTGTGCTACAGCTTCGTGTCGCTCATCTACTTCATCGGCTTCCTGCTGGGGAACAATGCATCCTGCAACAAGGTCTGTTTATGTCTGTCTGAAATGGCAACCAATCCCCTGTATTGTGCACTCCTTTAGACCAGCCCCCAGCGCCCTATGGACCCTGGTCTAAAGTATTGTTCTACAGTGCATTCGGAAAGTATTCAGACCACTTTTTCTACATTTCGTTACATTAGTCTTATTCAAAAATGATTTTAATTGATTTTTTCCTCATCAATCTACACACAATACCCCATAATGATGAAGCAAACATTTTGCATTTTTTGGGGGGCAAATGTATTAGAAATACAAATATCACATTTACATAAGTATTCCGACCCTTTACTAGGTACTTTGTTGAAGCACCTCTGGGAGTGATTACAGCCCCGAGTCTTCTTGGGTATGACGCTACCAGCTTGGCACATCTGTATTTGTGGAGTTTCTTCCATTGTTCTCCGCAGATCCTCTCAAGCTCTGTCAAGTTGGATGAGGTGTGTCGTTGCACTGCTATTTTCAGATCTCTCCAGAAATGTTCGACCGGGTTCAAGTCCGGACTCTGGCTAGGCCACTCACGGACATTCAGAGACTTGTCCCAAAGCCACTCCTGCATTGTCTTGGCTGTGTGCTTAGGGTCATTGTCCTGTGGGAAGGTGAACCTTTGCCCCAGTCTGAGGTCTTGAGCGCTCTGGAGCAGGTTTTCATCAAGGATCACTCTGTACTTTGTTCTGTTCATCTTTCCCTCGATCTTCACTAGTCTCCAAGTCCCTGTCACTGAAAAACATCTCCACAGAATGATCCTGCCACTACCATGCTTCACCGTAGGGATGGTGCCAGGTTTCCTCCAGATATGACGCTTGGTATTCAGGTCAAAGAGGTCAATCTTGGTTTCATCAGACCAGAGAATCTTGTTAGTCATGGTATGAGAGTCCTTTAGGTGCCTCCTGGCAAATTCCAAGTGGGCTGTCATGTGCCTTTTACTGAGGAGTGGCGTCTGTCTGGCCACTCTACCATAAAGTCCTGATTGGTGGAGTGCTGCAGAGATGGTTGTCCTTCTGGAAGGTTCTCCCATCTCCACAGAGGAATGCTGGAGCTCTGTCAGAGTGACCATCAGTTTCTTGGTCAACTCTCTGACCAAGGCCCTTCTACCCCGATTGCTCAGTTTGGCCGTGGCCAGCCCAAGGAAGAGTCTTGGTGGTTCCAAACTTCTTCAATTTAAGAATGATGGAGGCCACTGTGTTATTGGGGACCTTCAATGCTGCAGAAATGTTTTGGTACCCGTCCACAGATCTGTGTCTCCACACAATCCTGTCTCGGGAGCTCTACGGACAATTCCTTCGACCTCACGGCTTGGTTTTCGCTCTGACATGCACTGTCAACTGTGGGACCTTATATAGACAGTTCTATGCCTTTCCAAATTATGTCCAATCAATTGAATTTACCACAGGTGGACTCCAATCAAGTTGTAAAAACATTCCAAGGAGGATCAATGTAAACAGGATGCACATTCGAAAGTCTCAAAGCAAAGGGTCTGAATACTTATGTAAATAACGTATTTCTGTTTTACATTTTTAATAAATGTGCAAAAATGTCAACCTTTTTTCGCTTTGTCATTATGGGGTATTGTGTGTAGATTGAGTAAAAAAATGAATTTAGTCAATTTTAGAATAAGGCTGTAACGTAACAAAATGTAGAAAAGGTGAAGGGGTATGAGTACTTTCCAAATGCACTGTATGTAAGGAATAGGGTGGCATCGGGATACAGCCCATGCCTTGTGATGTATGTCTTATGACGATATCTGAAGTCATGTAGCTATATATTGTGATGTTTTATATGTATGCCAGGTATACTTATTTTCCTAGCAAACTTCTCTATGGGACATAAAAGTAGTCATTCATCCGTTAATCTATTTATTCATTCATTCATTCCAGGCGGTGCACCCGGCTGCCATGGACACAGTAGTGCTGGGCTCCCAGAGTAAAGGCTGTACGTTACTCTTCATGCTACTCTACTTCTTCTCCCTGGCCGGCATCGTCTGGTGGGTCATCCTCACCATCACCTGGTTCCTGGCCGCCGGGCCCAAGTGGAGCTGCGAGGCCATCGAGAAGAAGGCGGTGTGGTTCCACTCTGTCGCTTGGGGGATCCCCGGAGCACTAACCGTCATGCTACTGGCTCTCAACAAGGTGGAGGGAGATAATATCAGCGGGGTGTGCTTCGTGGGTCTCTATGATCTGGACGCGCTGCGGTACTTTGTGCTGGCGCCACTGTGTATCGGGGTTGTGGTTGGGCTGTCTCTGCTCCTGGCTGGGATTGTGTCGCTCAACAACGTGCGTCAGGTGATCCAGCACGATGAGAGGAACCAGGAGAAGCTGAAGAAGTTTATGATCCGTATTGGGGTGTTCAGTGGTCTGTACCTGGTGCCCCTGGTCACTCTGCAGGGGTGTTATATCTATGAACAGAGCCAGCGCTCCACCTGGGAAAACACCTGGATCAATGACCGTTGCCAGGAGTACAGCATTCCCTGCTCACACAAGGTAACACAAGCTCAGCACTAGAACATTTTCATAATAATTTGATATCTCTATGAATATATGCTGCTGCAAAATGAATCTAACATTAATAGATGTTAAAAAAATCATTGCTCTTCTTAGGCCTTCTTTCAGCCACAGTAAAATGTATGATTATATTTGGCAGATGTTTAAATGGAAATGGTATCATTAAGCAATAAGGCACGAGGGGGGTGTGGTACTCTACAACATCCGTAGAGTATGTCCCTATCTCACACAGGAAGCGGCGCAGGTCCTAACCCAGGCACTTGTCCTCTCCCGTCTGGACTACTGCAACTCCCTGTTGGCTGGGTTTCCCATTTGTGCCATCAACCCCCTGCAACTTATTCAGAACGCTGCAGCCCACCTGGTTTTACAACTTTCCCAAGTTCTCCCATGTCACCCCACTCCTCAGCACACTCCACTGGCTTCCAGTCGAAGCTCGCTTTCACTACAAGACCATGGTGCTTGCCTACGGAGCACTGCCTCTCCCTACCTATGCTCAAGCCCTACACCCTAACCTGAGCACTCTGTTCTGCCACCTCTGGTCTCTTGGCCATCCCACCCCTATTGAAGGACAGCTCCTGCTCAGCCCAGTCCAAGCTCTTCTTCTTTTTTATAATAATAAAATATTCCTGAAAAAACTAAATTGCACTTGACCCCCCCACCCTCTTTCTAGCTTTGCTGATAGCTACTTTATTGAGAAAAGGTGTACTTACTGTGATATGTGGTTGTCCCACCTAGCTATCTTAAGAGGAATAATTAAGAGGAATCTCTCTGTATAAGAGCATCTGCTAAATTACTCAAATGTTAATTCTCTCAACCAGCTTCACCTGGAATGCTTTTCCAACAGTCTTGAAGGAGTTCCCACATATGCTGAGCACTTGTTAGCTGCTTTTCCTTAACTCTGTGGTCCGACTCATCCTAAACCATCTCAATTTGGTTGAGGTCGGGAGATTGTGGAGGCCAGGTCATCTGATGCAGCACTCCATCACTCACTTGGTAAAATAGCCCTTACACAGCCTGGAGGTGTTGGGTCATTGTCCTGTTGAAAAACAAATTATAGTCCCACTAAGCCAAAACCAGATGGGATGGCGCATAATTGCAGAATGCTGTGGGAGCCATGCTGGTTAAGTGTGCCTTGAATTCTAAATAAATCACAGACAGTGTCACCAGCAAAGCACCCCCACACCATAACACCACCTCCTCCATGCTTTACAGTGGGAAATACACATGCGGAGATCATCCGTTCACCCACTCCGTGTCTCACAAAGACACGGCGGTTGGAACTAAAAATCTCTAATTTGGACTCCAGACCAAAGGACATATTTCCACCGGTCTAATGTCCATTTCTTGTGTTTCTTGGTGTCCTTTAGTAGTGGTTTATTTGCAGCAATTCGACCATGAAGGCCTAATTCACAGGTCTCATCTGAACAGTTGATGTTGAAATGTCTGTTACTTGAACTCTGTGAAGCATTTATTTGGGCTGCAATTTCTGAGGCTGGAACTAATGAACTTATCCTCTGCAGCAGAGGTAACTCTGGGTCTTCCATTCCTGTGGCGGTCCTCATGAGAGCCAGTTTCATCATAGCGCTTGATGGTTTTTGCGACTCATACTTGAAGAAACTTTTAAAATTCTTGACATTTTCCGTATTGACTGACCTGCATGTCTTAAAGGAATGATGGACTGTCGTTTCTCTTTGTTTATTTGAGCTTTTCTCGCCATAATAGGACTGTCTTCTGTATACCACCCCTACCTCGTCACAACACAACTGATTGGCTCAAACACATTAAGAAGAAAAGACATTACACAAATTCACTTTAAACAAGGCACACCTGTTAATTGAAATGCATTCCAGGTAACTACCTCATGAAGCTGGTTGAGAAAATGCCAAGAGTGTGCAAAGCTGTCATCCAGGCAAAGGGTGGCTATTTGAAGAATCTCAAATATGAAATATATTTAGATTTTTTTTTTGGTCACTACATGATTCAAATCAAATCAAATGTATTTATATAGCAATTCGTACATCAGCTGATATCTCAAAGTGCTGTACAGAAACCCAGCCTAAAACCCCAAACAGCAAGCAATGCAGGTGTAGAAGAATTATTATTATGTTATTTCATAGTTCTGATGTCTTCACTATTATTCTACAATGTAGAAAATAGTCCAAATAAAGACAAACCCTTGAATGTGTAGGTGTTCTAAAACCCTTTGACCGGTAGTGTATATGTCTATTATTACACGGCTAATGGCTTGGCCATATACCACAAACCCCCGAGGTGTCTTATTGCTATTATAAACTGGTTACCAACGTAATTAGAACAGTAAAAAGTATTTTTATGTCATACACGTGATGTACCACAGCTTTCAGCCAATCAGCATTCAGGGCTTAAACCACCCTGTTTATAATACAGTTTATAACACTGTAATGTTGTTTTTCAGACTACAGAGTCTGGTCGTCCAGACCTGTCCCTATTCCTAATTAAATACCTGATGACCCTGGTGGTTGGGATCTCAGCTGTGTTCTGGGTCAGCAGCAAGAAGACCTGCTCAGAATGGGCCTTCTTCTTCAACAGGACCAGGAAGAAAGAGTAAGGACACTTCACTAATGCCTGTCTCTCAATGGCAAAAGTGGTGCATTATATAAGGAATAGGGTGCCATTTGAGAAGCAACTTGGGTTTTACAGTATGCAACATTTACAGATTGCAGATGATATCATTCTACTGTGTTCTAATTCTATTTCTCTATCCAGCCCCATTAGTGAGAGCCGCAGAGTTCTCCAGGAGTCCTGTGAGTTCTTCCTCAAACACAACAGCCGTGTCCAGCACAAGAAGAACCACTACAACCCCGGCTCCCACAAACTCAAGGTCATCTCCAAGTCCATGGGCACCAGCACTGGTGCCTCAGCCACAGGCAACCACGGCACCTCAGCAGTGGGCAACCATGAGGCCATCCGGGGACAGGCTTCTTTCTCAGAGGCCAGGGGCTCATCTGAGGCCTCCGCCAGGGAGCAGCTGGAGAGGGGCAGCTCCACCCGTGGCTCCAGGCTGAGGGAGAGGGAGAAGCAGCCCAGTGGACAGGCCCTGTCTGGGGGGAGAGAGGGGGCAGAGAGACGTAGTAAGAAGGGCAGCTCCAGCAAGGTTAGCAGCCGCTCAGAGAGCTTCCACAGAGTCCCAGAGGGAAGGTAAAGACAGATACTTTCTGACCTACACATACGTACTTCAAAAGGTTTTGTCCGCTCCACTGTTTACAGGTTGTTTTTTACAAATTTGTCTTGTAGGATGACTCCCCGGAGTGAACTATCAGAGACGAGACAGATGCCCAGTGGACAGCACCTGGCTTTAAGCCACTCCCACAGTGGCAGTGTGAAAGGCTCTGTCCCTCACCTGGTTCGCCAGTTACCAGAGGAGAAAAAGGACAAGGACAGCAGCTGTTGAGCCCAACCAGCAGGCTCCTATGATACTTAACACCAACAAAGATGGGTGACTCTGGTCCTCAGGGGCTGGACTGAGTGTCAGCTGGTTTTTGTTCTGTTCTTCCTTTCAAATGAGCAACTGATTTAACCTGTCATACCATACCAGATGTGTACACTCGGAACAATCAGTGATATTAGTGGATCGATTAAGTACCTGAGGAAGAATAGATAGTTGAGAAAATCCAAAGGACAGGAGTTTTCCTTCACACCACAGAGACGGGAAGGAAGAGACTAGGTGGGCCACCAAGGTCCTAGAGTTCCCTTCAGTGACCGACCCAACAGGTGTAGCTACTGTACATCAGTCAGCTTGACTGGATCACTGGACACATCAAGGTGAATGAGGTTAGAGAATCATGCAGCTCTTCAGACCAACAGTTGCATTTCCCTGCTGTAAAACAGTCACTTTGGTTGACATATTGTTTATTTACTTATGAAAGCTGTACTTTTCTGAGGGTAGATTGATATGTAAAGTGTGTCGAATATACACTGGCAATATTTATGTAAACTATTTTATTTTCTATCACTGGACTAGTCTTTACACTGAGTTTAAGCTCTTGAAAATCTGAAAATCGTGAAGGTTTCACCAAACAATCAGAACTTCAACAATATCTAGCTGTGGTGGTTAACTCTTTTTATTTTATTTTTGTATTCAAATGGTTAATGTCATGTATATGTAGACAATTCCATCATGAAACAATGAGAAGCAAGCATAGCAGTTCTGTAGTTAAAGTAATTGCAGTAGACAGGAGGTTCTCACTACCAATACAATCAGTATGCTACTCTACTTTTCATTCCTTTTCCATTAGTGTTTTTCAGTATATCTATAAATAGTTACATAAGCATTTTTCAATTTGCTGACTCTCGTCATTAACTTAATTTCCAGTAAATCTTAGTGGAGCATGTGTTTTTTTTTATACTACAGTTTCTAGAAGAATGTGCCTTGTGAACTAAATCATGGTTTTCAGATAACCTACTTTTTGTCTGTCTACCTACAGATGCTTTACATGTGTGACAGTCATTCCATGTGCGTATTCATCTCCAGTGAAATATGTGGACAAAGTAACCAGGCTTATTTCTGGCTCTTGACCTTATGTAAGTTGTTGTGGTTGGACATCTCACTACACTAGAGGAGTTACCACTTAGAGATGAACCCAGTGCAAATACTGAGTGATACTGTACAATTTGTACAGAGATCGAATGTCTTTTTTTGGAGTTTATATTTCTGTTACGCAATTATCTTTAAACCAAATATAGTAGTATGTATACCTAACATAACTGATGATCCAATATGAAAACACCAGTAGAAAAAATCAGAGACGAAATCCAATCCAAAGCATGTACCTAGTTGAGTTGATATTTTTTTACAAATGTGTGGGTTTTGTTCAGTATTTCAATTGTCATGATTCTTACCGGTAATCCATGAATTGTGTTTGACAGTACACATTTTCCTTGCAAGCATTTTCCCGAAAGGCCTGTTGGGAATAAGTCTTGTACACTGTATTAATACATCCATACATACTCACAATCATTTGATAAGTATTTGAATCCCTCCCATGCTGAATTGTTTTATTGTCTTTAATCTGACCCTGTCCTTGATCTTCATCCATATCTATTGTATATGATTATGTGGCTATCAGAAGACAAAGGTTCCAGCTAAAGGGAATGTGTTATCTTGCTTCCACTCCTTCACAAATGAATAATATAACCACTACTCATCCTTGATTGGTTGACTTGTTTAGGCTATACATTTTTTGTATATATATTTTAAATTCCCTATACATTTTTGTGAACTTTTGTAGTCTTATGTTGTATGTACTATTTGATATATATTTTGTATCAATTATATTTCCTTTTAATAAAAGATTATTGAATCAAATAAAATGTAATTGGTCTCATGAATGGATGCCTAGTTTTGTATTGCCCATACAGATAGTGTACCATGTTGTCATTGTGTTTAAATTCCGCGTTCAAAACAACTGGGAACTCGGAAATCCGACTGGGGAAAAATATTTTCGAACGTTCATCCAACTCGGAATTCCAAGTCGGAAACTCTGTCTTTCTAGAGCTCAGACTTTCCGACCTGAAAATAACTGACATGATTTGACCTCGTTCTTTTCTGGGTTCCAGTTGTCTTGAAAGCACCAATATACATAACCTATAATTGTTTGTAGTCATCAACATTAATCATCAGCTAGTCTACAGGAAAAATACTTAAGGAAGATTTCAATTAAATAAAGCCTCCTTTTCAAAAAAACATTGGAGGAGAAGATCAGAGGGGAGGGACCTCTGACTTTCTCATCCAATGGGTTTTGAGTGTTTTATTTTACCTGGTAAATTGACTGAGAACACATTCTCATTTACAGCAACGACCTGGGGAATAGTTGGAGAGGAGGGGGATGAATGAGCCAATTGTAAACTGGGGATTATTAGGTGACCATGATGGTATGAGGGACAGATTGGGAATTTAACCAGGACACCGGGGTTAACACCTCTACTCGTACGATAGGTGCCATGGGATCTTTAGTGACCACAGAGAGTCAGGGCATTTTAATGTCCCATCCGAAAGACGGCACCCGAAAGAGTGTCCCCAATGAGGTTAGGCTAGAGGACACAAGGTGTATGCCATTGAGTTCTTCCCAATTTCATGAAATAACAGACTAGAATACCCACATATAACTGATTATATACCATGATGTGGATCTACAATAGATGAGAAATTACATAGTTCCATTTTCCCAATCTGTTATTAGTGGTGGGGCACAGGGCAGCCCACAACAACTGTAAACAAGCTGAAGCATAATCAATATGTTGGGTTCTATTCAATCTATAACGCTGAAGACAATTCCTCTTTTGTTCTTTATTGCGCCTCTATTATTCCTCAAGCAAGGTGGGAGGCCGATGACATCACGATTCCCACCACACCAACTCCTTGAAGTTTGCAGTTGTGTCTAAAAAACACTATTTTTCTCAGCAACAACAAAATAATCTCCCTTTAGTGTGTGCACTTTATGTTATTTATACTTGAGATATCGCTTTTCAACAGTAAAAGTTCAAAATTCGCTGGAGCCGTTTGTTGTGAAGCAATTGAGGGGGAGCAAATAGCCTAAAACGGGTCTTGAACAAGTGACCATGTGGTTAACACGTTCCAGTTCCAGACCAATTGACACGCAGTAGGCTCACATTAATATAATTAATATTTGTAAGTGAAATGTTATTTCCCGCCCATGACAACTTCTGAGTAGGTCCAGACATTTAACAAACTTTAGCGGCAAAAACTCATAAATCATATGCTATGCGAGAACACATTTACAGGCAGAGCATAGGCGCACTCTAAATTTCCCTCATCCCCACTCACTTGAAATACGGCGCAGCACAGCAGCAGGGAATCCTTGCCGTGGTCTCTCTCGATCTTTTGGGAAAATAAAAGATGGTATCAGCTCTAACTCGTCTGCTGCTCCTCACCTGCGTGATTCTACCTTTCAATGGAGCAGAGAAATTGAGAAAGGCACTTGACAGGAAGGATGTTGAATACGAAAAGGTAAAAAAAAACATCTCAAATAAACTATTTTGGGTTAAAGCTGCACAGTCCTCAAAGTGCCGAAAACTACATAATCTCATCCCGATTCATTTAACCAATGTTTAAGCCGTTAATTGTTGCACATTTCTTTCATTATTTCATCCTTTAAAATATCCAACGTTTTTTTCAAAGATATTTTATTTTCAGTGATTTTCAGTTCCATATCTACTACCATCATTTTGAATGGGCTATGGATGATTGGTGCCACGTTGACCAGTGGCAACTCGCAAATGTTCTCTCAATATTAAATGGCATATTGGGCATAACTGACTCAAACCAGAAGCTGGCAAAGGTCCAGCATGCAGAAGAATAAAAAAGACCCAGACAGAAGTCATGAGGGGTCTGGCTGGTTCATTGTTTGTTCACTGGGCACAGACGTCAGCTCAACATCTAGTTTGGATTTACATTTGGTTGAGTTGTCAACTAACGTGAATTCAACAAAACATGTCACCATGTCATTGGATTTACGTTGGGTGAAAAAAGACGAAATGTCATTATGTTGATGACTTTTTTCAAATCCAATTAGTTTTCCACGTTGATTTAACTGATCACATTGGAATTACTTGGAAACGACGTTGTTTCAACCAGTTTTTGCCCAGGAGGTTTAGCCTACTGTAAAATAGTGGGTGGTTTGCTTTGGTGTAGTCCTAGTGCCTACATCTGATCAGCAGTAAAGGACTGCATGGTAATAATAACTGAGTAATGTGATTTGATGAACATCATCTTGTTATTATCTGTCTAGTGTACTGGAAACGATGCAGACAAACCAAACTGCACCAGAATCTCTGCTGAATCCAATTCAAGAACCTCTTATTTGAACAACATGGTAATAATCTCATCCTTTCCAGAGCGTATCGTTTTTTTCTTGCCACTGTAACGTTACTGTGTATTCTGTATGTCTTTAGCAGCATGCTCTCAGCCTGGTTTGAAGTCTGCACACGGTTTGCTGAGACGTCACTTTTTTCTCTATGTTGGGTCTTCTTTTTGTCCAGCTCGTTTGAACAGTTTGGATCTGTGTAAAACCTAATTGAGTCCAATCTTAATGTATGGTGTGTTGGCGATTTCTCAATGTTAGTCCACAGTTACAATAACAGTCACTTTCTCTGTTATCACAGCAGAAGTATGTTTGTCTGTGTAAAGTATAAACACTTTATATTATACAGTGGGCTACTGCAGTCTGTTCAGCACGTTTCGGATTAGTTAATAGGAAAGTCAGCTGTGTAGCTGAGCGGAACAGAGGTGCCTTTCATGGTTTTTGAATTCTCTCCAGAAACAAATCAAACCCTCATAAACGTCTGAGACATCCATTCTCTCAACGGGGGTCTAATAAGGATATTGGATCCAGTCCTGTATGGCTCAGCTGATAGAGCATGGCACTTGCAATGCCAGGATTGTGGGTTGGAGTCCCGGGACCCCTTTAAGTAATGTATGGATAAAAATGTCTGCTAAATGGCATATATTAATAAAGGATAATAACCACATTTTTATAGTCACAGAGGCATTTACATATGGTTGTAACGCTCGTTCTCTTCTTCTGACGAGGAGTAAGAGATATCGGACCAATTTGCAGCGTGGTAAGTGTCCATTTTAATAAGTCAAACTGAACACTACAAAATACAAAATAACAAAGTGAAAGAACGAAACAAATGAAACAGTCCCGTGTGGTACAAACACTGACACGGAAAATAATCACCCACAACTCAAAAGTGAAACCAGGCTACCTAAGTATGGTTCTCAATCAGGGACAACGATTGACAGCTGCCTCTGATTGAGAACCATACCAGGCCAAACACAGAAATCCCAAATCATAGAAAAAGGAACATAGACAACCCACCCAACTCACGCCCTGACCATACTAAACAAAGACATAACAACAGACCTAAGGTCAGAACGTGACAGTACCCCCCACCCCCCCAAAGGTGCGGACTCCGGCCGCAAAACCTGAACCTATAGGGGAGGGTCTGGGTGGGTGTCTGTCCGCGGTGGCGGCTCTGGCGCAGGACGTGGACCCCACTCCACCATAGTCTTACTCCGCCTCTTCAACCGCCTCCGTGGCCTCTTTAGAGCGGCGACCCTTGCCGCCGACCTCGGACTGGGGACCCAAGCAATGGGTCCCAAATGGACGGGAGATTCCGGCAGCACCGGACGGACGGGAGATTCCAACAGCACCGGACGGACGGGAGATTCCGGCAGCACCGGACGGACAGGAGATTCCGGCAGCACCGGACGGACAGGAGATTCCGGCAGCGCAGGACGGACGGGAGATTCCGGCAGCACCGGACGGACTGGAGATTCCGGCAGCACTGGACATACGGGCGACTCCGGCAGCTCAGTACAGACGGGCGACTCCGGCAGCTCAGGACTAACGGGCGACTCCGGCAGCTCAGGACAGACGGGCGACTCCGGCAGCTCAGGACTGACGGCAGACTCCGGCAGCTCAGGACTGACGGGCGACTCCGGCAGCTCAGGACAGACGGGCGACTCCGGCAGCTCAGGACAGATGGGCGACTCCGGCAGCTCAGGACAGACGGGAGACTCCAGACGGGCGACTCCTGCAGCTCAGGACAGACGGGAGACTCTGGCAGCACTGGGCAGGAGGAAGACTCTGGCAGCACTGGACAGGCGGGAGCACCTGTAGGGAGGAGACGGAGAGACAGCCTGGTGCTGGGGGCTGCCACCGGAGGGCTGGTGCATGGAGGTGGCACCGGATAGACCGGACCGTGGTAGGCGCACTGGAGGTCTCGAGCACCGAGCCTGCCCAACCCTACCTGGCTGAATGCTCCCCGTAGCCAGGCCAGTGCGGCGAGGTGGAATAGCCCGCACTGGGCTGTGCTGGCAAACCGGGGACACCATGCGTAGGGCTGGTGCCATGTACCCCGGCCCGAGGAGACGCACTGGAGACCAGATGCGCTGAGCCGGCTTCATGGCACCTGGCTCGATGCCCACTCTAGCCCGGCCGATACGAGGCGCTGCTATGTACCGCACTGGGCTATGCCTGCACACCGGGGACAGCCTGCGCCTCTCGGCATAACACGGTGTCTGCCCGGACCACCTCCCTCCACGGTAAGCACGGGGAGTTGGCTCAGGTCTCCTACCTGACTTAGCCACACTCCCCGTGTGCCCCCTCCCAATAAATTCTTGGGGCTGCCTCTCAGGCTTCCAACCACGCTGCCCTGCTGCCTCCTCATACCACCGCCTCTAGGCTTTCGCTGCCTCCAGCTCTGCCTTGGGGTGGCGATACTCTCCCGGCTGTACCCAGGGTCCCTTGCCATCCAGGATCTCCTCCCATGTCCAGGAGTCTGGAGATCGCTGCTGCTGCCCGTTACCACGCTGCTTGGTCGTTTGGTGGTGGGTGATTCTGTAACGCTTGTCCTCTTCTTCTGATGAGGAGTAAGAGATATCGGACCAATTTGCAGCGTGGTAAGTGTCCATTTTAATAAGACAAACTGAACACTACAAAATTCAAAATAACAAAGTGAAACAAACGAAACAGTCCCGTGTGGCACAAACACTGACACGGAAAATAAGCACCCACAACTCAAAAGTGAAACCAGGCTACCTAAGTATGGTTCTCAATCAGGGACAATGATAAACAGCTGCCTTTGATTGAGAACCATACCAGGTCAAACACAGATATCCCAAATCATAGAAAAAGGAACATAGACAACCCACTCAACTCACACCCTGACCATACTAAACAAAGACATAACAACAGCCCTAAGGTTAGAGCGTGACAATGGTCACTTATAGGCTACGGTATTATGCATCACAAATCCCATACATGTGCTCAAGTGCTTTTATAGGAGAATACTTGGTTTATCTTAGTCACAATCTGTCATTTCAACAGCATGACCCTGGTACTTTGTTTGGTAAGCTGTGGGACTCAGACACATCACTCCCCCAGTAAGAGCAGACTGGTGGCTCCACCATAGTCACTTAATGGCAAAAACGGACCTGGGTCCGGTTTTCTAATAGCGATGGAACGTAGGCTTGCGAGTGTTTTAACGATGCATTTTCCTACAAAAGCCGAAGATATATGAGGCGTTTTCCTAATCACCATGCAGAGAGAATTGTCGTGGTGTATCGTTGGAGCATGTGTTGATACTGTTAGGATCAAAAGAAAGTGAGTACTGCTCTTGGATCAGCTTTCTCAATCAAAATCTTTCTTTAACATTATACGTATTTCACAATACTGACAACGGATCAGCTCCTAGACCTAGAGAGATATTTGTATTTATTGATTTTTTATTTGACCTTTATTTAACTGGACAAGTCAGTTAAGAACACATTCTTATTTACAATGACGGCCAAGGAACAGTGGGTTAACTGCCTTGTTCAGGGGCAGAACGATATTATCACAGATGGCTGGAAATATTGAGGGGTATTATTCTAATGATAAAATTGCACTAAATCACTGATTTGGCAGATCATTGTGCACATGTTAGGCTACACATCATAAAATATGTTGAGACGAATTAAAGACAGCAAAATATAACACGTTTTATTAAACTTGAAATGTATTTCAATATGATTGAAATAGGCCTATAGCTTACTGTTTATATTTTAATTCGGCCATCTCTCATTTGAAACATATTTTTATAAGTCGCTAGTTTGTATCAATTGCAAGGACATTGGCAACTTTTAATTTCTAGTCAACTTTGTTCTGAAGATATCGTGTTCACAGAGACAGATGTGATTTTATGTTTAGCGGAGATCTTTTGTGTATAAAGTGAAGTGGGAGGGCAAAAAAAGATCTAACGGCACGCTTAGCTGTTCTATGAGTGGTCTGAGGCAGACGTTAGATTTCGAGTGTTTTCAAGTTCAACGTTAATAACGATGTTTTTGAACTTGAGCTTTTGGGAAACCTGGCCAAAGGCTCTTCAGGCCTGGTATATTGCTCAGTATACCATTTGTGTCTCGACAGCTGG
Organism: Oncorhynchus mykiss; assembly: GCF_057628025.1. Classification (NCBI taxonomy): domain Eukaryota; kingdom Metazoa; phylum Chordata; class Actinopteri; order Salmoniformes; family Salmonidae; genus Oncorhynchus; species Oncorhynchus mykiss. The sequence goes on from NC_143024.1 coordinate 27,243,435, forward strand.
AATTTAAATACGGCATGTAATTCCATAGCCTACCCCATTTTATATTTGTTTTTGGCATTCCTGAAATGCTCATTGTCTAAAAGTAATATGAACAATATCAGCTCAAGTTAGAACAAGTTCTTGAAATAACCAGTTCACTGTAATATAAGCTGACGTTGTCTTTGGTTTCTTATTTGTTATTGAAGACTCAGTCTTTGCACAGCACAGCACAGCACCACCTAGCACAGCACAGCACAACCTAGCACAGCACAGCTGCATGACTAATAAAAAGCGGACATTTTCCTAGCCGATTCTCAACGGTTACTAATGACTCCATTGAGCACTGGCTAACTTTTTCCTATGTCCTTTTATATCCTTTAAGTGAATGTTCTTGATCTGAGAACAATGCTACATATTTATTCTGATACAATGTGCTTAACTAAGAGTATCACAAGTTTGTATGTTAAATACTGGACTCTAGGCCGAGTACATCAGACAATAGCACAGAAAAATACTTCCTGATTTCCATCTACTCAGTTGCTGATTCACCAAGTATATCTACGTATGAGAGTCTTGCGATAAACAGTCATGTTAGAGAAGCATGGTTTCTCTCTCTGTGTGTGGTATGGTTACTCTGGCCAGCCAGCCTGTCTGTAGGTCTTTGAGTCACTGTGAGTAAGAGGGAGCATCTGTCTAAACAAAACAGAACTGGACATTGAATCATGCTGGTCTGTCTGTCTCAAGTCACTGACTGACCACAAACACAGGAACACAGATTTACACTCTGAATTCCTGCTTCATTCACTCTATCACTCACTTCATTTGGTTACAAAAGGCCCAGACATTTGACATCTTCTTTTGCACTTTTGTGATTGGGAGTCAAGTCCCCCTGGACACAAACTGGTTGAATCAGTGTTGTTTCCACATCATTTAAACAAACAAAAATCAATGTGATGAAGTTGAATCAATGTGGAAAACTGATTGGATTTGCAAAAAGTCATCAACTTAAAAGAATTTCAGAAATGTTTCTCATTTTCTCACCCAAATTTTCACCTAAATCCATGACAAGGTTCACATTTCTGTTGAATTCACGTTAGTTGACAACCAAATCAACTGTAAATCAAAACTAGACATTGAACTGACGTCTGTGTCCACCATTATCCATTACAGGTCTAGATGTTCATTGTCATGAATGTGGGCACATACATTTGATGTAGTTCATATGATGCTAAGATGACAACCTGGCACTTCTTAACTCTAGGTGGTATGTTATTAGTGTGGTTATTAGAACAGTCTGTCTCTCCCTCTTGTTCCCCATTATAACAGTGTCTCTCTCTCTCCCTCCATCTCTTCCTCTCTCCCTCCCTCACTCATTCTCCAGTACAACAGCTGCCCCCGGGGTCCGGCTGGCACCCCTGGAAGGGAGGGTAACCCTGGCACCAATGGCATCCCTGGGACTCCTGGCATCCCGGGGCGCGATGGCATCAAGGGGGAGAAAGGAGAGTGTGTGAGTGAGGTGTTTGAGGAGCCATGGAAACCCAACTACAAGCAGTGTGCCTGGAACTCACTCAACTATGGGATCGACCTGGGCAAAATAGCTGTAAGTGGCAGGCAATGCTCATTAGACAGGATCTGGGGCACAGAGTAATATAGGTACATCAGCATTATTACTATGTTGATCATCCATAATAAGGTTGATTGTGTTTGTTTAGAGAAAAACATTTGTTATTAACATGTTATTTTCATTTGCTCTTAAGCTTGTGTACTAACAGTGTAATTGCTAGTAACAACATTGTATTATTCACACTGAATTGAAATGAGACGTGAATACAAAACATAAAACATTGAAGATGCTATCATTGGATGCTAGTGTCTCCACCTCTCGTGTCTCCCCTGTAGGACTGTACATTCACCAAGCTGCGTTCAGACAGTGCCCTGCGTGTGCTCTTCAGCGGCTCCCTGAGGCTGAAGTGTAAGACAGCCTGCTGCCAGCGTTGGTACTTCACCTTCAACGGAGCTGAGTGTACAGGACCTCTGCCCATCGAGTTCATCATCTACCTCGACCAAGGGAGCCCTGAGCTCAACTCCACCATCAACATACACAGAACCTCATCTGGTAATCAACCTTACACTCACTATATACAGAACCTCATCTGGTAATCAACCTTACACTCACTATATACAGAACCTCATCTGGTAATCAACCTTACACTCACTATACACAGAACCTCATCTGGTTAGAGATTATACCACCAACATGCACAACTCATCCAGTAAACTGAGCTATTGTAGCTAGTGGTAGCTATTTGTTTGTGGTGGTATTTTGCTTATATATCTCAAATGTGAAATCTATTGTAGCCTTAAAATATGAATAATATCTCTACTATTACTGTTTAAATTCTACTGTGAAGCAAGACATTTGGCATATGCATGCCTACTCCATAGTTTTCCTTCTTTAGCTGCCAAGTTCACCAGTGTAGCAAGACCAAAACAAAGCAATTAACAGCCCTCGTCTTGGCACACATACGGCAGTGTGAGTGTTCAATGTAACTCAGGAAGTTGTCTTGAAAATAAACCCCAATTACCTTAGTTTTTCTCTCAGTGACACTTTACCCGAATTTAGAGTAACTTCTCGTCTTGTCCCAGTCTAAGGGTTGTGTGAGGGGATCTATGACCTGTGTATTCCTCTTGTCTTGTCCCAGTCGAAGGGTTGTGTGAGGGGATCTATGACCTGTGTATTCCTCTTGTCTTGTCCCAGTCTAAGGGTTGTGTGAGGGGATCTATGACCTGTGTATTCCTCTTGTCTTGTCTCAGTTGAAGGGTTGTGTGAGGGGATCTATGACCTGTGTATTCCTCTTGTCTTGTCCCAGTCTAAGGGTTGTGTGAGGGGATCTATGACCTGTGTATTCCTCTTGTCTTGTCCCAGTTGAAGGGTTGTGTGAGGGGATCTATGACCTGTGTATTCCTCTTGTCTTGTCCCAGTCTAAGGGTTGTGTGAGGGGATCTATGACCTGTGTATTCCTCTTGTCTTGTCCCAGTCTAAGGGTTGTGTGAGGGGATCTATGACCTGTGTATTCCTCTTGTCTTGTCCCAGTTGAAGGGTTGTGTGAGGGGATCCGGGCAGGCCTGGTGGACGTGGCTATCTGGGTGGGGACCTGTGCTGACTACCCCAGAGGAGACGCATCTACAGGGTGGAACTCTGTATCCAGGGTCTTCATAGAGGAGCTGCCCAAATGAGGCCTTCTTTATTAAGTGATGGGACCAGGCCCCATAGAGAAAGAACCCCTAACAATACTTCTGAAGCCTTTGACTACATATCAGTTTAGTTTCTGGATGGGTTCCTAGTCTTTGACAATGTCCTCTGGCCAATCAGACAACTTCAGTTGTGGCTAAATCCTACTACAATATCACTGATGTTCACTTGAATGTTTTGTACTACAGCACCTGGGTAGGGTCTAGTTTATTGGCCACCTGAAATTAGATTTATTCCTCATTAGTCCCATTCCTGTTTAATAAAGGAAAGATTTTGGCTGTGCATGTAATCTGTTGAAGTCGTACATTTTTAAATGAATTACTGTCAATAAAGTAATATTTTGTATGAATCAAGCATTGTGTTACTCATTATACTATAACATGTTTTCCTATCAGAGAATATATTTTTTTGAAAATGTGTCAATTCATAAAGAAATGCATTTAGACATAGTTTTTTCAAGTGACAAGTGAACACAGCATAGCTGTTAAATTTACTCTGAAGCAAAGAAAATCTACCAAATGTTTTCCTATCAGATAAGGACATTCTTTGAAAATGGCTTTGTTGTTACGCTCCTCGCTTGAATGAGGAGACCAAGGTGCAGCGTGGTAGGCGAACATCTTACTTTCATTAAAATGACCACCGAAAAACAACAAAATACAAAACAAACGTAAAGTTCTGCAGGCTACACAGCAACTATACAAAAATCAAGATCCCACAAACTAAAGGTGGAAAAAAGGCTGCCTAAGTATGATCTCCAATCAGAGACAACGATAGACAGCTGCCCGATTGGGAACCATACCCAGCCAACAAAGAAATAGAAAAACTAGAATGCCCACCCAAATCACACCCTGACCTAACCAAATAGAGAAATAAAAAGTCTCTAAGGTCAGGGCGTGACATTTGTATGACCACGTAAAATCCTAAAGAAATGCATGTGCTGATCCCTTTTTCCAAATGACACGTGAACACAGAACAGCTGTAAAATTGAATCTGAAACAACAAAAAAGCTCACAAATACAAAAGCAACATAAAGGTTGAAACTTGAATAGAATATTTTACCTGAAAGAAATGGACTAATGCCAATTCAAACCTGATATTTCAGATGAAGACTTCTGAAATTAACAATATTTCAAAGATGTTGAACAGTGCAATCAGTCTCTGTGATCATTTCCTATGGCATAATCAACATGAAGGTTTACATGCACTACAGTATGATGCCAATAAGTTACATTAAAACAAATTGGGGGTACATTAGTACCTCCAGTGAGGTCTGTTCTTCTGTGATGCATCCAAGAGACAGAGACCAGTCTTTAATTACCAGCATTGTCAACATCATCGTCTCTGAGAATGCCAAACCTCAAATGTATACGATAGGCGCAAGTCCTGGTTTTTCATAGTGGTAATAAGATCTAATTCCACCACATGCTTTAGGAGTTCCTCTATGGTTGTTTTGACTCGGCTGCCAGAGGTGTATCCAGGTGATATGTCTGCTCCAGTTGTCCAGTTACCTGCTGTGACAGTTCTGGAGACTTCAGTTCATGGCTTATCTTATCTAGCACCACATACACTGTCTGAGTCCCTTCCTATTTGTGGTCCTTCCATGGCTGTCTCCTTAGTCCTCCTCACTTCTGGCCCATCAGGAAGCGAGTCACGTTCTCATAGACCACGAAGGTGATACAGCAGGCTGGGGTGACACGGATCAGGTTGGGCACCATGCCTTTATAGAACCCTACAGCTCCCTCATTCCTGTGGAGGAGGGGCCAAAAGAAACACAGTAGTCACTATGTGGGAGGGAAAAAAAAAAAGATTGAAATGGCAGCATTGGTATGGGCAAGATTTCTTGTGGCTCTCTGTAGAGTTAGAGTTTGAAGCTGCAGATCTTCGTTGCTTCACACTGTTATGTTACCAAATCCCATGCACATGGTTATATGCACACTTAATAGTCAATTATACCAAGTTTTGGCTTGTTAACCTAAAACTAGCTGTTTTCCCTGTATGTACAGTTAACCAACAGTGTGGTCTTGGCCTACCTCCATGTCCTCCTGACCACATCCAGGACTCCATTGTACTTATTATGCTGGTCCTGCAGGCGAGCCCGCACCACCTGGTAAGGGTATGTGGTAGCCACAGCAAATATTTTGGATAGAGCTGCCATTGTGATGTATTCCAATGCATTCTGGTCAGACGGAGAGAGAGTGGGAAAGACAGAGAGGTTGGAGGAATGATGCCTGTGAGTCACTTCTTTCATAAGCATTACGGTAATTCTTCCAGAAATCCTGCAACACTTAGATGTGGGTTTTCTTTATAAGTACTTTAAAAGGTTTATTCCCCATATGGTTGAGTCATTAAAACTAGGTGTGGTTATAGAAGTCTTAATGTTTCCTCACTCTGCAGTCTGCACTCACCAGTTTAGCTTCTGAAGGCATTTTCTTGTATTTGTTGTAGTCTCTCTTCAGCTCCTCATAGGCCATGAACTGCAATGCCCCGTGTGACGTGCCAAATAAACCAGGAACATACCCCTGGAGGATTAAACACAGGGGTCATTTATCTGTACCTGACAAATAAACTTTGAAATGAAATGTTATATATTATCTTCCAAATCCAATTGATATGATCATGGTATTTATAATATTGAAAAATACTTACAGCTGATATAAAAACACTAATATCTTGAAAGACAATTAATCCTATCGACTACCCAGGCTGTTCCAATTCCGGTCCTGGAGGTCCAAAACACTTCCTGGTGTCCCAGATCTGAATTAGTCCCTTGTTAGGAGAAGATGACAATCCGAAGTGTTTTAGCCCTAGAGGACTGTCATTGATCAGCCCTGCCATGTGCATGATCTACTCCTACTAACACTGACTTTGCTGATAACTACTTTATTGAGGAATAAATGAACTTATTACTATGACTGTGAACAGCTGTGTAAAGTAGTTAAGTAAAAATACTTTAAAGTACAACTTAAGTAGTTTTTTGGGGTATCTGTACTGGTTTGGTGGCGCCTGGTTTGCTTAATATAAGGAATTTGAAATAATTTATACTTTTACTTTTGATACTTAAGTATATTTTAGCAATTACATTTACTTTGACACTTAAGTATATTTTATATTTTATATATTATATTATATTATATATTTTATATATTTTAATGGGTGATTTTCACTTTTGCTTGAGTTGTTTCCTATTAATGTATCTTTACTTTTACTGAAGTATAATAATTGGGTACTTTTTCCACCAATGACTAAAATGTGGTTGTCTCACCTAGCTATCTTAATTAAGATGAATGCACTAAATGTATGTCCCTCTGGATAAGAGTGTGCTAAATTGCTAAAAGGAAAAATGGAGGTACTGCCCCCTAGTGGTAGTCTATAAAACATGCATTCAAATCTTATGCAACTACAGTACATATGTAAAACTTCAATAAAGGCTGCACTATGTAACCTTTTGGGTAAACCGACCAAATTCACATAGAAATGTGAGTTATAGGTATGTCACTCATTGAAATAAAGTCTAAGAAGTGGTAGATCTGTTCTATGTGGCGATTTCTATGATTCTGGTTCTTAAGTTTTGTTTTTGCCTCTTCAACTTTCGGTTTTGTACACCAGCTTCATATATCTGAAAAAACAATATGTTTGGGTATGGAAAAGCTATTTCACAGCGGTTTAGATGGTAGAATGATTCTCTACACTACACTATACTTGCTTGTAAAATGAAATGAGGCCAACTATTCGATATTTGAGCAACCAGGAAATGGTGGAGCAATTTCTGCATAGTGAATCTTTAATAGCAGGGGTGTTGATTTTCTTTAATCACTGAACACAATCTGTGCTTATTAGAGACAGGTTTCTACTTGAGCCAGGCGGCTATTTCGTTAATGCACACAACTTTTGCACAATGAAAAGTTGAAAAGACTACCACACTGATTATTGTGACCAGTATGACCAGTATAAACATTATAATATCAAATCCATTGTAGATCAGACTTGCAAAGACAAGACTGCCAAATCATACACCCCAATTTCGCCCATCAGCTCCATGGAGAGCTCCATTTGATCTCGTGTTTTCTTTTTGGTGGCGCCAACAATGACAGAATTAAATAAAAAATGTCGACCCAGTGTTTATTTGAAACAGGCGTTTACTTGCTGAAATGTCTGCCGATGCCCAGCTATTAAAAAGGACAGCTATTTGAGACTCAGAATTTAATTGAAGTTTCATGGTACATTGCCTAATTTTAGGCTGTGAGGGGTCATAAGGAGAAAACATGTTTACATATGACACCATTCACATGTCCTGCACATTCACTGGACCTGGACTTGACTTCTAAGCAGACAAGAGTCCTAATAAGCTCTATTCAGGATACAGCCATCATACATACAGATGACAAAACCTGGGTTATACTGAGCCTCACCCTGTACAGTCCAGGTATCCCCTCATGCCGGTAGATCTTCACCAGTGCATCTGTCATCCCTTTATACTGTTTCCTGGTGGGATCAGCGTTATACTGCAGCACCAGGCGAGTCTTAGTCACCCAGATAGGGTTGGTTAGGGTGAGAGTCAATACACCTGGAGACGGAGGAAACAGAGGTGAGTTTCTGAGCTATCACACACACACACACACACACACACACACACACACACACACACACACACACACACACACACACACACACACACACACACACACACACATTAAACCAAACTACAAGCTCTACGCTACATTACATGGAGCCTGTGAAGCATGGAGCTGGTGAAGACATCCCTATCTCATTAAGTTGAAGTAAAGTCACTTGAGGTTGGTAGAACACGACACAGAGCAGTCAGTGTCTTTCTTCCCTTTACCATTGTCTGGCAGTGAGTGCAGTGCATTAGTTTATTCCACTGAACTCTAACATGATTAGGCTAGGGTAAATCAAATCACATGACTGTATATAGCCAGAAAAATAATCAAATGTCAGCAAATTGACCAGTATCTGTATACATATGAACTTTTTCCTTAGTCAGAGTCAAATATTTTGTTCCAACGAGTCAGTCTGATTCAACTAATCAAAGTCTGGACTAGAGGAGCAGACTATGATATGTTTATTTAGCTGTGTAACTGTTTGATTGGAATGAAAGCATGGACCGACCCACACTGGTCCTATGCGGATAAATCAAACAGTGTTGACCTTCCAAGTTGTGGTTATAGACATTGTATTGACCTCACGCCACCATCAGTGTGTGTGTCCCTGGGGTCTAGACAAAGGCAGTACTAACCTGCTTGGGCTGCTGACAGCAGGTGTTCTGTGGCACTCAGTTCAGACTGACGCCCTTCCTTAGTGTACGCCTTGATGGCATTGTAACTGTGGGGGGAAGTTAACACAGACAGTACAGAAAATTAATTGGACACTTCAATAGACAAATCCCGAAGCTACCATTGCTATTTAAAAGTGCTATTGTCAACAGTCATGTTAAGTTATGAGTTCATATTTGATTGGATAGATCACAGAGTTTCAAACTGGGCTACAGGATATCTGCCATTTTGGGGGGGGGGGGGGTGTTCATGTGAAAAATAATTATATTATGAATATCGCTAACTGCAACAGAATACCATCGTGGATACAATTTTTATGTCTCTGTGTCCAGTATGAAGGTAGCCAATGGACAAGCCAATGCCAACTAGTTAGCGTAATGACTTGAAGTCTACACGAACCGTTCCTGTTCAACCGACTCTGGGGAAATCTCGAACTACCACTTTAATTTGGAGGAAATTACAGTCATTGGAGCTAATTACAGGGTTTTTTTCTGTATAGGAAATTCTTAGGCAGGCCGTGGTCATTTTCAGGACAGAAAAACTGTTTCAGTGTCAACTTAAACAACCAAAACCAGATAGAAAGCATGCTATATATACACAGTACAAAAGTTTGGACACACCTCCTCACTTATAACAGAATCAATAGGCATGTGCCCTGAATGCGATATTTAATAAAATAGATTCTCCCTGACTGTCTAGCTATTATTTGACTGTTAGTACTCAAATATGGTATTATTAAAAATATATACAGTACCAGTTAAAAGTTTGGACACACCTACTAATTTTCTAAATTGTATAATAATAGTGAATACATCAAAACTATGAAATAACACATATCATGTACTGTAGTAACCAAAAACAGTGTTGAACAATTCAAAATATATTTTATCTTTGAGATTCTTCAAATTAGCCACCCTTGGCCTTGATGACAGCTTTGTACACTTTTGGGATTCTCTCAACCAACTGTCTTGAGGGAGTTCCAACATATGCTGAGCACTTGTTGGCTGCTTTTCCATAACTCTGCAGTCCAACACATCCCAAACAATCTCAACTGGGTTGAGGTCGGGTGATTGTGAAGGCCAGGTCATCTGATGCAGCACTCCCTCACTCTCCTCCTTGGTCAAATAGCCCCTAAACAGCCTGGAGGTGTGTTGGGTCATTGTCCTGTTGAAAAACAAATAATAGTCCCACTATGCGCAAACCAGATGGGATGGTCTATTGCTGCAGAGTGCTGTGGTAGCCATGCTGGTTAAGTGTGCCTTGAATTCTAAATAAATCACAGTGTCACCAGCAAAGCACTCCCACACCATAACACACCTCCTCCATGAATCACAGTGGGAACCACATGCGGAGATCATCCGTTCACCTACTCTGTGTCTCACAAAGATACGGCGGTTGGAACCAAAAATCTAAAATTTGGACTCATCAGACCAAAGGACAGATTTCCACTGGTCTAATGTACATTGCTCGTGTTTCTTGGCCCAAGCAAGTCTCTTCTTATTATTGGTGTCCTTTAGCAGTCGTTTCTTTGCAGCAATTCGACCATGAAGGCCTGATTCACGCAGTCTTCTCTGAACAGTGGATGTAGAGATGTGCCTGTTACTTGAACTCTGTGAAGCACATATTATTTGGGTTGCAATCTGAGGTGCAGTTAATACTAATTAACTTATCCTCTGCAGTAGAGGTAATTCTGGGTTTCATCATAGCACTTGATGGTTTTTGCGACTGCACTTGAAGAAACGTTCAAAGTTCTTGACATTATCAGGATTCACTGACCTTTATGTCTTAAAGTAATGATGGACAGTTGTTTCTCTTTGCTTATTTGAGCTGTTCTTGCTATTATATGCATAATATGGACTTGGTCTTTTACCAAATAGGGCTATCTTCTGTATACCACCCCTACCTTGTCACAACACAACTGATTGGCTCAAACGCATTAAGAAGGAAAGAAATTCCACAACTTAACTTTTAACAAGGCACACTTGTTAATTTAAATTTATTCCAGGTGACTACCTCACGAAGGTGGTTGAGAAAATGTCAAGAGTGTTTAAAGCTGTCATCAAGGCAAAGGGTGGCTACTTTGAAGAATATAAAATATAAAATATATTTTGATTGTTTAACACTTTCTTGGTTACTACATGATTTCATGGGTGTTATTTCAGAGTTTTGATGTCTTCACTATTATTCTACAATATTGTCGCCTTGAAGTAAAAAAACATCAACCTGGGATTGACTACTGAAATAAAAAATAAATGTCAGCCGATGCTTGCATGCTGTCATGTCATCTAGCGTAATAATTATCCCAGAGAAAGTAGACCAGTTTTACTTCTTCTGGTTATACATACAAGAAAAAGTAGAGTCCCCATGATGCCCCAGCACCCCAGATGTTTGGGGTGACTCCTTGGTAGAGTCCTCGGACCCCCTCCTGCTGCCACACATATTTCAAACAATGGACAATGCCATTATATTTAGGTCTCAGGTCCAGTCCATCACTCACTGCAGAAAAAAGACAAGGCAGGGGAAAACATGCACTGTCAGAGTCAACAGAACATCAACTGTCCATTCAAGTTATAGCCAGGTAGCTAGCTACTCCTATGTTATTACCATGTGATGATTGCATCATTTGCAGGTTCCCAATCGTACACCTGTCAAATGTAGAAGTTAGCTAGCTGCTGCAAATCGTTTTCAGTCCGGACAAATAAACACCTTGTAACTAAGAGTTTTAGAACCACACATTGACCAATACGTTACCTGCAAATCTGATTTTGACTAGGTCAAGAGGGTGCAGCACCAGTGTTGACACGACTCCTCCACTGAGTCCTGCAACCAAATTCTCTATTTTGACATGGCTGTAGACTTGCTGGATATGTCCAGTTATGGAGAAAGGTGTGCTACTTCCAGGGGATCCCGAAGAAGCAGGAGCAGGAAGTCCTGTTGCAGCTGTCTCTTGATTTGAAGCAACAGGACTCATGTTTAGCTAGTTATGTGAATTTAGCTAGAAGTTAACATCTACTACTTAATTTTTCAGATGTTATTCAACAGAACGCGCACGTTATCATGCTACAGTAAAATCTAATCCCGGAATCCAAAAGGCACATACTTGAAATAACCACATCATATTTTAAAACGTTTTAGTGACCCACGTTTTTGTCATGTGGACAAGCTACATTTCTGTCCGGCACGACCTTTCCAATGACTCGTTCGCAGCAGTTACGCTGCGTTCAAACCAACTGGAGGTATCCGACTTCAGTAAGTTCAAGACAACTGGGAACGAGCTCCGCCTGAGAAAAATCGTTTTGAATCGTCATCCAATTCGGAATTACAAGCCGGGAACTCGGGTCCCTTGCTTGAACTCCGACTTTCCAACTTGAAGATGATTACCGCTATTGCAGAGTTCCCAGTTGTCTTGAACGCACCAAGATCACCAAAACGTTTTAGGAAATGTGACGCAATGTGGAGGACTTTACTATCCCATAATGCAACAGTGAACGGCACACCCCCAACCACCAGCCACAAATCCTCTAGATGGCAGTCTGTAGATTTACCACAGTGTGTTATGAAGCTCCACTTACGTTGGTGATCTGAAATTGTAAACAAAATGAGTTGCTTATGGATGGGTAATGTAAGTCCTGATATGTTATTATAATAACGTTGCATGCATAGAAAACTAGCATTAGCATATCCTAGCTCTTGTGTGACTCCCACTTTAGGATAGCTAGTGTAGCTAGCTCGTTAGCTAATAGATGCACCCTCAGGCATTTTCATTATTTGGCCAACGTTAACTAGTTCTTGCTCACTGACAAGCCCTAAAGAGCCCTCTAGTCTCATGAAGCCTGTCATTTCCAGGTGATAAAGACCACCAAGTCAGTGACCCTGAAAGTTTGAGAATATGTTCAGTTGAATGTAGCTAGCTAGCCACATTAAGTTACAGGGTGTAGGTAACTTACAGTAGCTAGCTAGAGTAGATGTTTTCTGTTCAGCTTAGTGTTTTTCTCTCATCCCCTGTAGCTAGAGCCTTACATGGACGAGAAGTTCATCTCTCGTGCATTCGCCACCATGGGAGAGCTTGTGGTGGGGGTGAGAATCATCCGGAACAAAATGAACTGGTAAGACGGGTGAACATTAGGCTACTGAAGGGTTATGACTGATATACTTTTTTTTGTCTTTGGGAATGTCTAGTAGCCACTGTATATTACTATCACTGTTCAACAACAGAAGAAATTGCACAAACACGACACGTACATGTATGTGTTTTGGTCCTTCTCCACTTTGTGTAGGGGTGCAGCAGGCTATTGCTTTGTTGAGCTGGCGGACGAGGCCACTGCTGAGAGGTGTCTCAGGAAAGTCAATGGAAAGCCTCTCCCTGGAGCCACACCGGTACAGGACCTCACACACACAGCACTTAATGATTCCACATTGATTTCCAATCTCGAATCGACCCATACCTCCTTCACCTATCTCAGGCACTCTGAGAAGATTGGATATGTATAGGGCATATGGTGAACTCTTGATATACCCATTAACTTTATTAGAGATAAATAACGTTTGGAATAATCCATTCTGAACAAAACTCTCTTCTCTCCAGCCGAAGAGGTTCAAACTAAATCGTGCCACGTACGGAAGACAAGGAGAGAACAGGTATGTACTGCATGCCTCTGAACTGACTTTGTCCAGGGACTAACAGAGCCTCCTTTCATACAGTAGAGAAGGTAGTTGTGTGTAGATGAAAGAAGGCACTTTTACTCCATTCGTTTGGTATGTTCAAGTTGTCTCCCATCACGGATGTAGGAAATATCCCAAATAATCCACGCTTTTCATTCATTACTCAATTTAAATAGCATATTGATTTTTAATAAATATTATGTTTATTCATAAAGGTTTTCTTTCCTGTATAAACAGAGGTGGTTACTCAGACAACAGGTACAATCAGCCATACTCATACAACAACAGCCAGTACTACCAACAGTACCCTGACTACTACTCCAACTGGGGCTATGACCAGAACACGGGCAGCTACGGAGGTTACAACTACAACCACTATGACTATAGCAATCAGGTGTGTTCTCCCACCCCCTCTACTCTATCGCTCTTTACATATACATAAGCGGTACCATGTTGTGAGGAAAGATCTGTCTCTTTGTTTTAGGGTTATGGGGAGACTGAAGATGATGGATTGGAGTGTGAGTGCTCTGTTTTCTTTCATTTCTCAATCTTCATTATACAAAAAAGTGGCTTAAGTATTTGACACTATTTGACATAATGTATTGGACCCAGGCCAGGAGTATAGCCTACAAACTGTCCAGTCTGTCTGATCTTCATGGCTCTCGTGCTGTGCCCCTTTGTCTGTGTGCCTTGTGTGTGTGCCTCCTGCAGACCCCATGGTGGCACTGGATGTGGTGGCAGCCAACAGGCAGTACATGGAGGAGAGTGAGGAGCTGTATGATGCCCTCACAGACTGCCACTGGCCTGCCCTGGAGCCTCCTGGTCCAACTGCTGCTGCCCCATCCAAGGCACAGTAGAGCTAGCAGACCCCCTGGTCGACAGACTCTCTCAACCTCTCGATGTGGATTGTTTGGAACAGCCCAGTGTGAAGGTTCAAAGGGTAAAGGCATCTCGTCCTGCCTGCCAAGAGTAGCTGGTCTTCAGTGTCTCGTACACTTGCAATGGGCTAAGCTAAGCGAACAGACCACAGTGTATGATTCGTGTGAACCCAGCTCCAGTGACGGAAAGGATGCCCCGCTCATGTTTGAATTTTTATTTTTATTGCTCACCCCCACTCATTTTTGGGGGGTTATTGGGCACTGGTTTGGTTCCAATTGCCCAATGAACAGGCTTGTTTCGGTGCTTGATGTCTTTGTAATCATATCTTCAAGGACCGCGGTGCTAGTTTGAGCCTGTCTTTTCCCTCCCTCACATAGCTACCTTTTTCATATTTATTGTCCACACTGGAAAATAGAACAAGATTGAAATATAATCCCTATTCGACACCCCATTCAACCTATTGATTATCTATCTAGGGTCACTTGCTTCTTATTGTGGAGTGGAAGACTGTGTAGTGGGTGTTTTAAACCTTTCTCCTCCACGTTATAATTTGAAAGCTGTGGTACAGACAGGATTGTTGATTCTGCTTTATGTAAATACTCGTCAACAGAAGACAATGTGGAAGTGCGTGTATTCACTTTATAATATCTTACATGAATAATACATTATAAATGCTTAATAAATGAATATAAATGCTTTTACATTTTTTAATATAATGAAATACTTTAATAAATAGGTTATGAATGCTTATTCTTCAGAGTTATTACAAGTGTAACTGTTTCATCAATGGCAAATGCTATGTCCTGTATAGCAGGATATGATGGTATTATTTATGGCTAGTCTACAGATCGCCTCATATTACTGTAGTAGAAATACAGTATCAGATCAGCTTGTTCAGTGATAATAGCTCCAAGACCACATGCTGACTGCAGCAAAGAATATCAGTATCTACAAGCTCACATCACCAGTGTTCATATTTCTTGCTTTTGACGATAAATACTTGTGACATTGATGCTCTGAGACCGACATGTATTAAAATGTGGAAAAACCTAATTCCGAAACACACTTCAAGGCCCTAAAATAATCTGTTACTCTATTTGAAAAGATGAACTACAAACCTGATCTTGTAATAACAAGAGTAGAGAAGCACAAAAACTATGATATATGTTTGTTTTTTTAATTCACCAGATGCCCAGTAATTAATTGAGGGGAAAGTATTCCTTCCTAGAATCCTCAATTATAGGCTGGAATCAGAATCCTGAAACAATAGTAAAACAGCCATTCAGCTTGCATCTGGCTACCTCAATCATTCCACACACCCAGCACCAGAGAGAGAGTCTATCATTGCAGACTGTTCTCATAGACTCAATGTAACATAGTATACGTATATCCAGAACACAAAAATGTGTATGTTATGTTTAGTTTGGTATGCTTACATAGAAGGTTTCTTATGGCAAAAACAAAAGTAGGTTGGAATGGGTGGGTGGATCATGTGAACGTCTAATACCCCAAAGGTTGCGAGTTCGAATATCATTATGGACAATTTTTACATTTTAGCTAATTAGCAACTTAGCAACTACTTAGCATGTTAGCTAACCCTTCCCCCAACCCTAACACTTTTACTTAACCCTCCCCCTAACCTTAATCCTTTTAGCTAACCCTTCTCCAAACCTTAACCCCTAGAGCTAGTTAACATTAGCGTTAGACACCTAGCTAACGTTAGCCACAACAAATTGGAATTTGTAACATATACGTTTTGCAAATTTGTAACATATTGTACGTTTTTCAATTGGTAACATACGAACTGGATGATGGACATCAACAAATTAATACATACCATATGAAACGTAACATATACTAAATCAGTGGTCACCAAACAGTCGATCTCCAAGGCATTCCTAGTCGATCACCAAACATTTCTGTAAAAAAAACAACGATAAAGCCTTGCGTTCCTATTTTTTGTTTTTGTTTTGCCTGTTGCCCTAGCACCGGGAAGGCATAGTGTTCCCATGTTTAACCATTTCATGTGTCTGAAGGTAGAACTCCGCCTACCCGGCAGGCCCAGAGAACAACTCAAGTGCATCTATAGGCCTACAGCTGGCCAAAGATATGGCTCAGATGACTGTGTCTGCACAGTTCCTCAAGCCATAGACTGGAAAAAATAAGCATCAAACGCACAGCAAAGTTGATACTGAGATTTAAAAACTTTTAAGACCATGCCTAGAGAGAGAAAATGGATACAGCAAAGAACTGCTGTTTTTATGTGTAAGTTCATGTTTAAGTTGCTATTCAGCACTGTCAACACTTTGTTCAAAACCGCTATAAGACATTAAATGTGCATTCTCCCTACTTCCAAACGCTACAAACAGTACTGCAGCTGCAATGAATGAGTATAGTGAAGTGTTCCGATCAACTTGTCTCTTTTAATATCAAGGAATATTTCACTTTCTCTGGACATAGGAGTAACAACATGAATTGGTGCATGAGGCAGAAATAATGCAGTGTGACTTGAGTTTCGCCATCAGCTGGAAGACTGTCCTCTTTTCTCAGCAGAGGGAAGGAAGGTGTAGGGACAATGAGTCGGGTGAGAGGCAGTCTCACCACTGGTCCCTCCCTCCCCTCAAACTGACCATCAGATGTAGGCCATCAGTCGAAAAATATATATATATATATTATCGTTCTGCCCCTGAACAAGGCAGTTAACCCACTGTTCCTAGGCCGTTATTGTAAATAAGAATGTGTTTTTAACTGACTTGCCTAGTTAAATAAGGTTAAATAAAAATTATGCTCACTTAGCAGTGCTTCACGAGTAATACAACAAATTATCTATTACCAGTGTGATCATCTACCAGTTTTTTTTTCTAAATGGTCTGAGAAGAACAACATTGGCAGGGTAATTCCAGCATAGCCAATACACAGTGATAATGTATTGGGCCTATAGCCTACTGCACAAACCTCATTGCTACAGTACTGTTTTTAATTGGTTAATGTTGCATAGGCTTACGTTTTTTAAGTCATGATTTAAAAGTCAGTGGTTGATCTCAGCTTGCATTTTGACTAAATGGAATGTCACGGATGTAAGTACAGAATAATACGAAATGCTCTGAGACCATGTTGCAACATTTTACCCACTCAATCTGTTCATGTCCTACTAATGGGCCTGACACCGGCTGGTCATGTGAGTGCAGCTCAGTGCAGCAGCCTTTTGGGATCCATTATAAGAAGCAGTGTGAAAGTCATGGGACAGGCACAGGGCAGCCTACTACTGCTGGTCTCTATTAAAACAAAAGGCTTAGTTATTCTATCGTTAGTTATGTTGACCTAGATTTTAGGACTGACTGACGGATGTTGCTCATAGTGGCTTGATAATAATGAACCTGCAGATTGAGTTGCACTCCAATCATATCCCAACGCTCATATCAGAGATACGAATCTGTCATCAACAGAGAAAGTAGCCTATAACCTAACATAAACAAATCTGAATTCATAAAATGAGTTACTTTTCTATCGGGATACACTTGACCCGAAGTGGCTATTTTACTTATGTAGTACAGATCTAGTATGTTGTTTCAGTTGATGAGTTTTTGTCTGCTGCCTCAGAAAATGAGCAGAGTAGCGACTTTGACACAATGACATGCGCACGCTGAAATACTGTGACGTCGCATTATGGGCTCGGTCTTAAAGAAATCTCATAACACAGAGACATAAACTGGAAACGACGCGTTATACTGCAATCCCATTGAAAGTAAGGGTTTTATCATAATATTGTATCAACCATTTTACAGATGTAAGTAGAAAACATATTTATATTGATTGTCTACACTGGTAAAAAAAACACCCAGAAAGTAGGCTACGTTGCGACTGCCAGTGCCCCTAACTGTCAGTGATTCAACTGGATAGGCTACGTTGTATCTACCGCGTTCAACACATAATATGGAGCTGGTTACAATTGTTTCTAACCCAATGCAAAGTGTTGCTGTTTTCTTAATTAAGTTGAATTGCTTGTCTTGCGTCTTTTAATTATGCTAGTGGCCTATAGGCTATACAACTCATTGAACCCAATACCCTATATGAGCATGTCAGACTGACTGAGGGCTCTCTATAAAAAATGTTGAATGTTATTCCGGCTTGTCGCTGTCACTTTATATTTTTTGCCGAGATTTCAGATGTTATGGTTGAATAACAGTGTTAGACCGAGGCTATTCTTAAATAGTCATTCATGTTCAATTGGGCTACACTATAGCCTACAATCATGAAATGAGCAGCTCACAGAGATGTCTAATTAATAATCAGTTAACATGATAACAACGTGACCTCATATCTTGGTCATAGTTGACCCGCTGAATACAATTTCTGGGATATTTTTTTGCAACAGTAAATTACTGTTATCTGGGCCATTATAATGAAGTAGAGCGCCAAATAGACTGGTATTTTTGTTATGTGCACATGGATAGCCAGCCTACAGTCGGCTCGGGTGGCTGCCGAACCTTCGCTCCGATTGTAAACAACCTGCGTTCATGACGAAATGTGGCCTAGCCTATGCGGCAATGTGCACTGTAAGTTTTCGATATATTATAGCCCACCCATGTGGTCGGATGGAGGATAAACCACAACTATTTTTCCTTCCAAGCCTTACTCTTATGTAGCTTCAAGTGACGATATTATATGTACTCTGATAATGGTGCTTGTTTGAATATTTGAAGGCTGCTATATGTGACTGTATGACAGGTGTGTCCAACAATTCAGTTCCCACTACGGAGTGTGACACGCCAGGAGCAAGGATGTCATACGGGAGAACAGACAGCTACCACTCGCAGCCGCGAGACTTCAGCAACCTCACCCAGACATGCAGTGTCAACATCCAGAAAATCACACAGAACAGTGAGTGGTGAAATGAACAAGACAGTGACAGAACCCAGTGTTTTACTGCTGCAAGCGACACCTTGTTGCAATGCACATTTCCCTATATGGTATATTAAAGTAGGCACATTCTATTCTATAACCTACCCTAACACCAGACACTCACACTTTGGACAATTTACTATCACAAATAAGTCTAGAAGGCTTGATGTTTTGGGTCTATTTGTGTCTTCCACCTACTTCTGATCTCCTCTCTGAAATGAACTAGTATTAGGCAGAGATGTCTGAAGTCAAGAAGAGGACCTTCTGAGACAATAATAGCCTGAGTATGCCTACAGTATATAGTACTCTATTTAGAGAGAGAGAGAGAAAGAGGGATAAAGAGAGAGAAGAGTTGTTCTATCCTGCTTTCTCAGTTCCCCCTTCTCTTAGTTCAGCTCACTTCACAGTGTTTGTTTTGCTATACAGCTGGGCAGATCAAAAACATGCTGTACCAGATGGGGACGAGGCAAGAGACCCCAGAGCTGCAGGACAGACTGTGAGTACTACTGACACGACTGCAGACTACTCCTACTGACTACTACTCAGTAACTAAGTAACTACTTACACTAACTGACTGCATCAACAGTTAGTCTTTTCCACCACTGATGGGGACAGCAAGAGCACCACTAATGAAATATATACAGTTGAAGTCAAAAGTTTACAAACACTTAGGTTGGAGTTATTAAAACTCTTTTTCAACCACTCCACAAATTTCATGTAAACAAACTATAGTTTTGGCAAGTCGGTTAGGACATCTACTTTGTGCATGACACAAGTAATTTTTCCAACAATTGTTTACAGACAGATTATTTCGCTTATAATTCACTGTATCACAATTCCAGTGGGTCAGAAGTTTACATACACTAAGTTGACTGTGCCTTCAAACAGCTTGGAAAATTCCATAAAATTATGTCATGGCTTTAGAAGCTTCTGATAAGCCAATTGACATCATTTGAGTCAATTGGAGGTGTACCTGTCGATGTATTTCAAGGCCTACCTTCAAACTCAGTGCCTCTTTGCTTGACATCATGGGAAAATCAAAAGAAATCAGCCAAGACCTCAGAAAAAAAATTGTAGACCTCCACAAGTCTGGTTCATCCTTGGGAGCAATTTCCAAACGCCTGAAGGTACCACGTTCATCTGTACAGACAATAGCACGCAAGTATAAACATCATGGGACCACGCAGCCGTCATACCGCCCAGGAAGGAGACGCGTTCTGTCTCCTAGAGATGAATGTACTTTGGTGTGAAAAGTGTAAATCAATCCCAGAACAACAGCAAAGGACCTTGTGAAGACGCTGTAGGAAACAGGTAGAGAAGTATCTATATCCACAGTAAAACGTAACCTGAAACATAACCTGAAAGGCCGCTCAGCAAGGAAGAAGACACTGCTTCAAAACCGCCATAAAAAAAACAAACTACGGTTTGCAACTGCACGTGGAGACAAAGATCCCACTTTTTGGAGAAATGTCCTCTGGTCTATTGAAACAAAAATAGAACTGTTTGGCCATAATGGCCATTGTTATGTTTAGAGGAAAAAGGGGGTGGCTTGCAAGCCGAAGAACACCATCTCAACCGTGAAGCCCTGGGGTGGCAGCATCATTTTGTGGGGGTGGTTTGCTGCAGGAGGGACTGGTGCACTTCACAAAATAGATGGCATCATGAGGGAAGAGGAAAATTATGTGGATATATTGAAAATCTATCTCAAGACATCAGTCAGGCAGGAAGTTAAAGCTTGGTCGCAAATGGGTCTTCCAAATGGACAATGACCCTGTCACGACTCCTACCGAAGGTGTCTTCCCCTTCCCGTTCGGGTGGTGGTCGTCGTCGCCGGCCTACTAGCTGCCACAGATTCTTTCCTCCCCCTCCTTGCCTGTTTACTGGTTACACCTGTTATTCAAATCAAATTTATTTATATAGCCTTTCGTACATCAGCTGATATCTCAAAGTGCTGTACAGAAACCCAGCCTAAAACCCCAAACAGCAAGCAATGCAGGTGTAGAAGCACGGTGGCTAGGAAAAACTCCCTAGAAAGGCCAAAACCTAGGAAGAAACCTAGAGAGGAACCAGGCTATGTGGGGTGGCCAGTCCTCTTCTGGCTTTGCCGGGTGAAGATTATAACAGAACATGGCCAAGATGTTCAAATGTTCATAAATGACCTGCATGGTCGAATAATAATAAGGCAGAATAGTTGAAACTGGAGCAGCAGCACAGTCAGGTGGACTGGGGACAGCAAGGAGTCATCATGTCAGGTATTCCTGGGGCATGGTCCTAGGGCTCAGGTCCTCCGAGAGAGAGAAAGAAAGAGAGAATTAGAGAGAGCATATGTGGGATGGCCAGTCCTCTTCTGGCTGTGCCGGTTGGAGATTATAACAGAACATGGCCAAGATGTTCAAATGTTCATAAATGACCAGCATGGTCGAATAATAATAAGGCAGAACAGTTTAAACTGGAGCAGCAGCACGGTCAGGTGGACTGGGGACAGCAAGGAGTCATCATGTCAGGTATTCCTGGGGCATGGTCCTAGGGCTCAGGTCCTCCGAGAGAGAGAAAGAAAGAGAGAATTAGAGAGAGCATATGTGGGATGGCCAGTCCTCTTTTGGCTGTGCCGGGTGGAGATTATAACAGAACATGGCCAAGATGTTCAAATGTTCATAAATTACCAGCATGGTCGAATAATAATAAGGCAGAACAGTTGAAACTGGAGCAGCAGCACGGCCAGGTGGACTGGGGACAGCAAGGAGTCATCATGTCAGGTAGTCCTGGGGCATGGTCCTAGGGCTCAGGTCCTCCGAGAGAGAGAAAGAAAGAGAGAAGGAGAGAATTAGAGAACGCACACTTAGATTCACACAGGACACCGAATAGGACAGGAGAAGTACTCCAGATATAACAAACTGACCCTAGCCCCCCGACACATAAACTACTGCAGCATAAATACTGGAGGCTGAGACAGGATGGGTCAGGAGACACTGTGGCTTCATCTGAGGACACACCCGGACAGGGCCAAACAGGAAGGATATAACCCCACCCACTTTGCCAAAGCACAGCCCCCACACCACTAGAGGGATATCTTCAACCACCAACTTACCATCCTGAGACAAGGCTGAGTATAGCCCACAAAGACCTCCGCCACGGCACAACCCAAGGGAGTGGGGGGGGCACCAACCCAGACAGGATGACCACATCAGTGAATCAACCCACTCAGGTGACGCACCCCCTCCAGGGACGGTATAGAGAGCCCCAGTAAGCCAGTGACTCAGCCCCTGTAATATGGTTAGAGGCAGAGAATCCCAGTGGAAAGAGGGGAACCGGCCAGGCAGAGACAGCAAGGGCGGTTCGTTGCTCCAGAGCCTTTCCGTTCACCTTCCCACTCCTGGGCCAGACTACACTCAATCATATGACCCACTGAAGAGATGAGTCTTCAGTAGAGACTTAAAGGTTGAGACCGAGTTTGCGTCTCTGACATGGGTAGGCAGACCGTTCCATAAAAATGGAGCTCTATAGGAGAAAGCCCTGCCTCCAGCTGTTTGCTTAGAAATTCTAGGGACAATTAGGAGGCCTGCGTCTTGTGACCGTAGCGTACGTGTAGGTATGTACGGCAGGACCAAATCAGAGAGATAGGTAGGAGCAAGCCCATGTAATGCTTTGTAGGTTAGCAGTCAAACCTTGAAATCAGCCCTTGCTTTGACAGGAAGCCAGTGTAGAGAGGCTAGCACTGGAGTAATATGATAAAAAATGTTGGTTCTAGTCAGGATTCTAGCAGCCGTATTTAGCACTAACTGAAGTTTATTTAGTGCTTTATCCGGGTAGCCGGAAAGTAGAGCATTGCAGTAGTCTAACCTAGAAGTGACAAAAGCATGGATTAATTTTTCTGCATCATTTTTGGACAGAACGTTTCGGATTTTTGCAATGTTACGTAGATGGAAAAAAGCTGTCCTTGAAATGGTCTTGATATGTTCTTCAAAAGAGAGATCAGGGTCCAGAGTAACGCCGAGGTCCTTCACAGTTTTATTTGAGACGAGGCAGAACAGGCAGAACAGTTGAAACTGGAGCAGCAGCACGGCCAGGTGGACTGGGGACAGCAAGGAGTCATCATGTCAGGTAGTCCTGGGGCATGGTCCTAGGGCTCAGGTCCTCCGAGAGAGAGAAAGAAAGAGAGAAGGAGAGAATTAGAGAACGCACACTTAGATTCACACAGGACACCGAATAGGACAGGAGAAGTACTCCAGATATAACAAACTGACCCTAGCCCCCCGACACATAAACTACTGCAGCATAAATACTGGAGGCTGAGACAGGATGGGTCAGGAGACACTGTGGCTTCATCTGAGGACACACCCGGACAGGGCCAAACAGGAAGGATATAACCCCAACCACTTTGACAAAGCACAGCCCCCACACCACTAGAGGGATATCTTCAACCACCAACTTACCATCCTGAGACAAGGCTGAGTATAGCCCACAAAGACCTCCGCCACGGCACAACCCAAGGGAGTGGGGGGGGCACCAACCCAGACAGGATGACCACATCAGTGAATCAACCCACTCAGGTGACGCACCCCCTCCAGGGACGGTATAGAGAGCCCCAGTAAGCCAGTGACTCAGCCCCTGTAATATGGTTAGAGGCAGAGAATCCCAGTGGAAAGAGGGGAACCGGCCAGGCAGAGACAGCAAGGGCGGTTCGTTGCTCCAGAGCCTTTCCGTTCACCTTCCCACTCCTGGGCCAGACTACACTCAATCATATGACCCACTGAAGAGATGAGTCTTCAGTAGAGACTTAAAGGTTGAGACCGAGTTTGCGTCTCTGACATGGGTAGGCAGACCGTTCCATAAAAATGGAGCTCTATAGGAGAAAGCCCTGCCTCCAGCTGTTTGCTTAGAAATTCTAGGGACAATTAGGAGGCCTGCGTCTTGTGACCGTAGCGTACGTGTAGGTATGTACGGCAGGACCAAATCAGAGAGATAGGTAGGAGCAAGCCCATGTAATGCTTTGTAGGTTAGCAGTCAAACCTTGAAATCAGCCCTTGCTTTGACAGGAAGCCAGTGTAGAGAGGCTAGCACTGGAGTAATATGATAAAAAAGGTTGGTTCTAGTCAGGATTCTAGCAGCCGTATTTAGCACTAACTGAAGTTTATTTAGTGCTTTATCCGGGTAGCCGGAAAGTAGAGCATTGCAGTAGTCTAACCTAGAAGTGACAAAAGCATGGATTAATTTTTCTGCATCATTTTTGGACAGAACGTTTCGGATTTTTGCAATGTTACGTAGATGGAAAAAAGCTGTCCTTGAAATGGTCTTGATATGTTCTTCAAAAGAGAGATCAGGGTCCAGAGTAACGCCGAGGTCCTTCACAGTTTTATTTGAGACGACTGTACAACCATTAAGATTAATTGTCAGATTCAACAGAAGATCTATTTGTTTCTTGGGACCTAGAACAAGCATCTCTGTTTTGTTCGAGTTTAAAAGTAGAACGTTTGCAGCCATCCACTTCCTTATGTCTGAAACACATGCTTCTAGCAAGGGCAATTTTGGGGCTTCACCATGTTTCATTGAAATGTACAGCTGTGTGTCATCCGCATAGCAGTGAAAGTTAACATTATGTTTTCGAATGACATCCCCAAGAGGTAAAATATATAGTGAAAACAATAGTGGTCCTAAAACGGAACCTTGAGGAACACC
This sequence comes from Oncorhynchus mykiss, assembly GCF_057628025.1. NCBI lineage: Eukaryota > Metazoa > Chordata > Actinopteri > Salmoniformes > Salmonidae > Oncorhynchus > Oncorhynchus mykiss. The sequence goes on from NC_143024.1 coordinate 27,268,077, forward strand.
GAAATTTACAGTTGATTTGTCAGAGGACAAACCATTCACAGAGACAAACTGATATCTTTCCGACAGATAAGATCTAAACCAGGCCAGAACTTGTCCGTGTAGACCAATTTGAGTTTCCAATCTCTCCAAAAGAATGTGGTGATCGATGGTATCAAAAGCAGCACTAAGGTCTAGGAGCACGAGGACAGATGCAGAGCCTCGGTCCGATGCCATTAAAATGTAATTTACCACCTTCACAAGTGCCGTCTCAGTGCTATGATGGGGTCTAAAACCAGACTGAAGCATTTCGTATACATTGTTTGTCTTCAGGAAGGCAGTGAGTTGTTGCGCAACAGCCTTTTCTAAAATTTTTGAGAGGAATGGAAGATTCGATATAGGCCAATAGTTTTTTCTATTTTCTGGGTCAAGGTTTGGCTTTTTCAAGAGAGGCTTTATTACTGCCACTTTTAGTGAGTTTGGTACACATCCGGTGGATAGAGAGCCGTTTATTATGTTCAACATAGGAGGGCCAAGCACAGGAAGCAGCTCTTTCAGTAGTTTAGTTGGAATAGGGTCCAGTATGCAGCTTGAAGGTTTAGAGGCCATGATTTATGCATTGTGGTGATTAGTTGGGCTTTCTTAGTCAGCCAGCCAGCCTGTTTCTTTGTGCGGGATTGTTTGTGTAACATTTGTGTATGTTGGAGTTGAACGTGTTTGTTCCTGTTCGTGGGTTTTGCTGGACTGTTTTAGTCTCTGTGTTTGGGGCATTTGTTTTTTAGCACCCAGTGTTTCGTGGCCTATGTTCGCCGTGTGTGCATTAAAGAGCACTACCTTGAACTCTCTGTTTCCTGCACCTGACTTCACACCCATGACACCCAGATTGTTACAGACCCCAAGCATACTTCCAAAGTTGTGGCAAAATGGCTTAAGGACAACAAAGTCAAGGTATTGGAGTGGCCATCACAAAGCCCTGACCTCAATCCTATAGAAAATGTGTGGGCAGAACTGAAAAAGCGTGTGCCGAGCAAGGAGGCCTACAAACCTGACTCTGTTACACCACCAGTTCTGTCAGGAGTATTGGGCCAAAATTCACCCAACTTATTGTGGGAAGCTTGTGGAAGGCTACCTGAAATGTTTGACCCAAGTTAAACCATTTTAAGGCAATGCTACCAAATACTAATTGAGTGTATGTAAACTTCTGACCCACTGGGAATGTAATGAAAGAAATTAAAGCTGAAATAAATCATTCACTCTACTATTATTCTGACATTTCACATTTTAAAAATAAAGTGGTGATCCTAACTGACCTAAGACCGGGACATTTTACTCGGATTAAATGTCAGGAATTGTAAAACATTTTTTTAGTTCAAATGTAGTTGGCTAAGGTGTATGTAAACTTCCGACTTCAACTGTATGTATGTGTGTTTGTGTGTTTGCTACTCACAGCCAGCAGGTACAGCACTACACCAACCAGCTGGCCAAAGAGACCAACAGACACCTGAAAGATCTGGGCTCCCTGCCTCTCCCTCCCTCTGAACAGGTGAGTGGAAGTTAAAGTATCCTGATACAGTATATCATCTTATCTAACAACCCAAATGTGTAAATCATATCTAACTCTGGCGAGGACATCTCATTATACAGTATATCCTACTGAATCTATTCTGTTCTGCTCTGCTCTACTCTACTCTATTTTACTGTGCTCTACTATACTCTACACTACTCTACTCTAATCAACTTTACTGTATTGTGTGATTGATCCTTCCAGAGACAGCAGAAGATCCAGAAGGACCGACTGATGAATGACTTCTCTGCAGCGCTCAACAACTTCCAGGCAGTCCAGCGACGGGCGGCCGAGAAGGAGAGGGAATCCGTGGCCAGGGCCCGGGCCGGGTCCCGCCTCACAGTAAACACCCTGCTTTCTCATTGGCCTAGAATTAGCCATCTGTCATAGTCACTCACCAATAGTGTTATTAGAAATGCATTGTCATATTACAGACTTATTAGTGTAATGCAATGTGAATGAGAGTGTTTCAATGATGGGTTGGTTTTTATTTAAGCAGGAAGATGAGGGGAACGTCGATGAACAACTTGTTACATTTGAAAAGTAGGTACACAGTTTAGGTAGAATCCTATCAAATATTCTGTTAGAATAAAAATGTTAAGTTGTAACTAAGGTGTGTGTTTGTGTGTGTCTGTGCCCGTTCGTGTGTGTGTTTGGTGTGTGTGTAGAGATGATGATGACTGGAGTCAGAGTCAGACCCAGCAGCTGGAGGAGCCAGAGGTCACAGAGGAGGACCTGGAGGTCATCAAGGAGAGAGAGACCAACATCAGGCAGCTAGAGGTACTCACCCAGCTACCAGCTCCACTCACATTCCACACAGGAATCACAAAGCCACACTACATTTACATTTTAGTCATTTGGCATATTGTTGAATTCCAAATCAACCCTTTGCCCAAACTCTAGTCAGTGGAGGCTGGTGGGAGGACCTATAGGAGGACAGGCTCTGTGTAATGGCTGGAATGGAATAAATGGAACAGTATCAAACACGTCAAACATATGGAAACCACATGTTTGATACCGTTCCATTTATTCCATTCCAGCCATTACACAGAGCCTGTCCTCCTATAGCCTGCCCTTAGCCCCTATTCCCGAGTACAGCCACTGCTGTAAATCTGACAGGACTGGGGTAGGGGATAGGGAGTAGGGTTCGATTTGGACTTCAGCCTAACTAACCCTGGTGGTGATTTTCTCCTTCTCCTCTCCGTCCAGTCTGACATCATGGATGTAAACCAGATCTTTAAGGACCTGGCTGTGATGATCCACGACCAGGGAGAGATGATCGGTTAGTAGACGTGAAATGGATTTTCTCCCTCTCTGGTTTGATATCATGCTGGTTCAGAAGGTTGCTGTCTGTGATGGTTTAGAATTCCATCTGATACTGTATCAGTCCTGGCTCCTGTGACCCTGCCCTTCACTGTGTCACCTCTCCTCTCTGTTTCGCAGACAGCATTGAGGCTAACGTGGAGAGTGCAGAGGTCCATGTAGACAGAGGGACCGGACAGCTCCAAAGGGCCGCCTACTACCAGGTAGGGCTGTGACAATCATGGAATGACCACCATTATTGTCATAATTGTCATTTTTGTTGAAAAATGTTTGACCTTATAATGCATCTTTGAAAATTAGCTATAGCATACCTAATGAATACTAGTCTAATAAAAAGCATGAGCTGGCACACACCCAGATAATTTTTTTTAGTGTAGAGGTGCTGACTAACGGAAAATATACCTAATGTTGTTTTTATACCTAATGAATACAACACAGCTTTGGTGATACCCCTGTCGTGTCTTTGGCTATGCCGGATTAAGTGATATGACATGCTATTCTATAAAATCATTTTTCTGTAATTAACATTATTAACATTAGCTAATCAGGTAGATAATTAACTAGACAGTCGGGGCACCACAATATAATGTTTATAGAGCTGTTACCTTCTGAATAAACTCTTAAAGACCTAGTGATCTTTTACTTCAGTAACAGTCAATATTTAATCGTCACCTTATTTCAGTCTCATCTGAAAGTTGTAAATTCTTGGTTATCTTCACGAACCCTGGCTAACCAGTTGAATCAGCAATACAAAATTAGCTTTAATCATTTATTTACTAAATACCAAAATAATCACACAGAATTACATATACACAGATTGTATCATACATTGATTACAAATGATTTCATAAAGGAAAACGTCCCTAGTGGACGGAACAGATATGACAGCTGGTTACACACAGAGAGGGGGTTTGGGTTTGAGTGAAAGAGCTGGAAGACTGAGTAACAAAGGGAGAAGCTATGCTATCGTAAATACAGTATCTTATGCATTCTAAATTACCGCCCATTTGAAAAAGGAAAATACAATAAATATTTACTCTGAGCTCCGTAGATTGGTCGTAGATCGTAGGCCGGGTTGTCCAGCATGGATCTCTGGTCCTCTGAAGACTGTCTAGTGGTGAACTGGAGCGTGGTAGAATGGATACTCTGTCCATCCTCTCCTAGCCCACGTTTAGCAGGCGGAGGGGGTAGCACTTCTTTAGTGAATAAGAGTTCAAAGTTCACACCAAGTGGTCATACTTTAAGCTCATGCTATATTCTGGCTGGTATAGTCGAAATTCATCCTTCCGGCGTGTAGGTTGTCACCTTCACATTGAAATTCAATGCCAATTGCGTTAGGTTCTTGCTGATGCTGGCTTAGTTCTGTAAGTGGTCTTTGTCCTTTCAACGTCGGGACTGCCAGTCCGCACGTCCTTGGAACAGGAAGTTACATTTTCGTAAAGGGGCTTATATAGGATTGGGAGAGAGGCCCATGTTTCGTAGTTTACAACCAGTGTCTGTTCACATGGGCGGGGCCACTGAGTTGAGCATAGTTTCTCGATGATAAACCGTTCTCTCATTTAAGAAGCTAATATTACATTTAATCGTTTCACAAATAGTTTAATATTTAAACATTTAAATTGCAGAACAATTCCATGTGAATCTGATAACTAGAATGTGTTGACTTTCCAAGATATAGTTTATGTCATCCTGTCATCAATAATCATGCCTCAGACGCAAACTGAACTGACATCATATTCATTAAGTCCTAACGCATATTTTCAACTGGTTGGACTACCGAAATATGGTTCCGTTTCCCTCCTTTTGATGTGCCCAGAATCTCAAAGTTAACAAAGGGCTTTTTCAAGAGTCAACTCTATAGAATAGAGAGAGAGAAATGGGGGGGGGCTATTTATGGGGGTTATAAACCTCCCCATCAAGCCTACGTCATGACACCCTTGTCTCAAAAACTAATGGTTTTGACCATTTGGAACTTTTGGAAAGGAAGCTTTTCCTCCCAACGTGCCGTTCTGCTTGTAAAATAACTTGACCCTCTTCATGTAATAAGGAAAAACTGCTATTAGGTAAACTATTTCTACATGAAAATAAAGTTTCATCCCCTCTCCTAAAACGTATTAAGACCATTCTGACAATAGTTTTGGTTATTGTCCATACTTGTCGGTTACACAATTATACAACAATTGTGTCAGCCCTGCTACCTGGTATCAACACCATCACAACATGGGCCATGTTTGATTTGTAGATAAGTCCGAACACTCATTTAACCAGGCGAGTCAGTTAAGAACAAATTAATATTTCCAGTCACAAATCACGGCCTGTTTGTGCTCCCTCCCCCTGTAGAGGAAGTCCCGTAAGAGGATGTGTATGCTGGCCATGGTGGTGTCTCTGGTGGTCACCGTCCTGGCTATCATCATCTGGCAGGCCATCAAATGAGAGGACAGGAAGAGCACTGGGGAAGGATTTTAAGGGTACATCGCACTGACAGCCTAGAATGGCTTCCAATGGAACGTCTGAGTGAGTGAATGTGTGTGTGTGGGGGCACGGGTGTGCACGGGCGTGCTTTCAAGCAAGATATAGACAGAGGCGTAAGGAATAGATTGTATAAATTCTCTTCCCCATCTGTATATATTATATACTAACTGTTCTAACACAGCCCTGCACTTCCATGTCAGAAATACAAATCATCTCTGTCATCATTACATACATTACTGTGTTAGAATATGTCTGATCTAATGCAATATTGCACAAGTTTGTATGTATATAAATGCCATGGGTACGGTTTGATATGGTTTATTTTCTGCCTCCCTATTCTCTTCATGTTGTAAATGTCTGATTCTCATCCAGATGTCTTATAGTCTATAGTATTACCACAAGGACATGATGTAGTTGAGATAAGGAAGAGTCCTTTGATAGCACACAAACAACAAACAAAATGTTTGTATTATTACTATTATTATTATTATGATTATTATTATGCTCACTTTCATTAATAAAATCAACTGTGCAAAAAGTCCCGACTGTGTCACGCATGTCTATATACGTTCCACAAGATGGCGCTGTTATACCGGTATTATGAGGTAAACTTATAAGGTTACACAAGAACCATGTAGTCTACCATGCTTTTATTTAGCTATTAAACAAGTCAAGATATACTAAAGAGCGTAGTAGTCTTGCAATTTTGCAGTGGTATTGATGATGTGTGGTAGGTTGGTTAACATATTGGTACCTTAATAAAACATGTTTACCATATGTTTATAAGACACTGTCCTGCTAAATATGCACAAGGTTAGAGATCATTTCCCATGGTACTGTCATGGGGATTTGAAGCGGGGATGATGGTTATTGTGGAGGCTGTCATGCTCGACACACCTCTCCCTTGTGATTAGTGAGCTAGCCTAGTTTACCCCTGCTCCAGGTCTATTACCTACGGGTGTTGCCTTTCCAGCTCTTGTCCCAATCCTAGTGCCCTGCTGATTCCAGCTGTGGCACCAGCCTTACATTCAATGGTCGCCAGGGTGGGGGAAACCTGTAATAAAAACCACTCAGCAAGACAGCTAAATCAGGGGATAGGGCGACCAATAGCTCCCCAGACACTCCTAGGACTGTAAGATACATTCTCCACTCGGCAACTGTCATTATTAAAATAATTTTTACACCTACAGGTGCACGCCACAAACCCTTCACCTGTGGACCTGGAGTTACTCCCTGTAATGGAATTACTGTTCCATGAGATGAGAGGTATAGTTACCGTCAGGGTTGGGTAGGTTACTTTCTAAATGTAATCCATTACAGTTACTAGTTACCTGTCCAAAATTGTAATCAGTAACACAACTTTTGGATTACCCAAACTCAGTAATGTAATCTGATTACATTCCGTTACTTTTAGATTACTTTCCCCTTAAGACGTATTATAAGAAGACAAAAATGACATCTATTTCAGGACAAAGCAACGTTAAACATAACATAGTTTACATAGCTGGCCATAAATGGATGTTCAATTTAATTTCAAACTTCTTCAGGCTAGGGTCTATTTTTCTCCACTTCCTGTCTGACTGACATGCCCAAAGTAAACTGCCTGTTACTCAGGCTGAGAAGCCAGGATATGCATATAATTGGTACCACTGGATAGAAAACACTTTGAAGTTTGTAGACATGTTAAAGATAATGTATTAGACTATAACACAATTGATATGGTAGGAGAAAATCCAAAGAAAAACCAACCAGAATTTTTTTTATTTTGAGAGCCCATGCAATGGAAAGCTATGCAATTCCAGCTCACAGATTGTAATTCCTATGGCTTCCACTAGATGTCAACAGTCTTTGTTCAAGGTTTCAGGCTTGTTTCTTCCCAAATGAGGAAGAATTTTGAGTTTTGGTACTGGGAGTCAGAGTTGGAAATCAGTCTGCACGCGCGATGAAGAGGACATGCACCTGCTAATTTTACTTTCCTATTGAACATACTATCAAATATTATAGTTTAATTACATTTTAGGGTACCTGGGGATTGGATAGAAACATATTTTGACTTATTTTAACAAAGTTTAGCGGTAGCTTTTTGGATTCCTTTCTCTCCTGTTGAACGAGTGGATTACTCAAATCGATGGCGCCAACTAAACTGACCTTTGGGAATATAAAGAAGGATTTTATCTAACTAAACAACCATTCATGTTGTAGCTGGGAACCTTTGGATTGCAAATCAGAGGAAGATTTTTTTAAAGTAAGTGAATATTTAATAGCTATTTGTGATTTTATGAAGCCTGTGCTGGTTGAAAAATATTTTGATGTGGGGCACCGTCCTCAAACAATCGCAAGGCATGCTTTCACTGTAAAGCCTATTGTAAATCGGACAATGCAGTTAGATTAACAATGATTTAAGCTTTTAACCAATATAAGACAGTTGTATGTACCTAGATGTTTAATATCCATCATTTTTATGATTATTTATTTGAATTGTGCGGCCTCCAATTTCACCAGAAGTTGTCGACCTGTGTCCCGCTGGCTGGACGCCTAGCCCTATTTATGGGTTGGTTATGTAGGCTTCTTTTAACCTATTGCTTTATACTACATATATATATATATATATATGATTAAATTATAGCTTTACATTAAAACCAAAATATATATCAGAATTCCAGTCATTCCAATAAATGTTATTCCCCTTACTCTTCAAGAATAGGACATTGAAATATGGAAGTATAGATTAGCCTAATTGTTTTACCTGAGCATGACCCCCAAACTAAGGACTTATTAGCCAGCCCTACTCTGTTGTTTAGGATTTTGTTGTCATGTAGGACTGATTGGGCTCGTTGATTTGAGTTGAAAAGTAAATGCTGCGCTCATGGAACGGCATGCTTTGAGCACTACTGAAAAGTGCTATTTACATGTGAAAAATGAACGTCATATGCTGCATTCGCTATAGGACTATTGTTTACCTTTTTGTTGGTGACACTTTGATATCTTGATAATATGCAGCTGTTTAAAGGGCAAAAACAGTGCCCCGCCTCTGTTATGGTAAAAATCTGAGGGATGGGCCTACAGAAATGGGCGAGCAAGGAAGCCTACAAACCTGACTCTTTTACACCAGCTCTGTCAGGAGGAATGGGCCAAAATTCACCAAACTTATTGTGGGAAGCTTTGACCCAAGTTAAACAATTTAAAGGCAATGCTACCAAATACTAATTGAGTGTATGTAAACTGGGAATGTGATGAAAGAAATAACAGCTGAAATAAATAATTCTCTCTACATTCTTATTCTGACATTTCAGTCTTAAAATAAAGTGGTGATCCTAACTGACCTAAGACAGGGGATTTTTACTAGGATTAAATGTCAGGAATTGTGAAAAACGGAGTTTAAATGTATTTGTCTAAGGTGTATGTAAACTTCCAACTTAAACTGTAGCTGTGGTGCTATAAGTGGTCTTCATCACCATGAGATGATCTATTTGTCATTCCTCCCCCGGTCTCTGTCTCCGTCACCTGCCACTTTGGCTCAAGGGTTTATCAAACCGCCCTCCCCTCTTCTCCTCCCCTTCATCTACACTGATTGGGAAAGATTTGCTAAGTGGAAACAATATGGTGGAAGCTCATCATTAGGCTGGCTTTAACGTGGTCAGATCTTTCAAATCAGTGCAATGAAGGAGAGGAGGCGAGGAGAGAACAGACTTTTAGACAATGTAGAGCGAGCCAGTGAGTCAGTCCTCTTGTGTTAGTCACACACACCTCCCTGGTCCTCCTAGCTGTGACTATGCAAACAGCTTCCTGATTACTGGAGTGGGACCTACAGGTACACTGACTAATGAAGAAGACAAGAAAATTAAGACTCCTCTGCTCCTGGACATGTGTTCACATGACTGTGTGTGTGGGAGAGATGGAGAGTTTACTGAGTTTGACTGCAGCAAAGCAGAACCAATGGCTAGCTAGCTACCAACTCTGTGAAGCTAGTTGGGATGTTTTTAATGCCAGTACTTTATGTTGGGGACATATTCAGAGTGATGTGTGTGACTGGAGCTTTGAACTCTGGAAAGAGTGTCTCTCTGTGTGTGTGTGTGTGTGTGTGTGTGTGTGTGTGTGTTTGTTTGTTTGTTTGTTTGTTTGTTTGGTTATACACTCTTTAAAAAAAAGGGTTATTTGGCTGTCGCCATAGGAGATCTCGTTTATGATCCAGGGAGAACCATTTTTGGTTCCATGTAGAACCCTCTGTGGAAAGGATCCAAATGGAACCTAAAAGGGTTCTCTACCTGGAACCAAAAATGGTTCTTCAAAGGGTTCTACTATGGGGACAGCGGAATAACCCTTTTAGTTTCTAGGTAACTCCTTTTTTTCTAAGAGTGTAGGAGCCATACTCAGAGTTTTGACAGGCGCCATACTCGGAGACACCGCTCACCTTTTCTCTTTTTCTTCAAGTCCAAAAAAACAGAAGATTCTCGTGTTCGTCAGAAAGAATGAACAAATGAATGTCTCTGGAGCACAGAGAGAGAAAAGGCCAGAAAATATTCCCCCGTCTGAGTCTCTCTCATTATACGAGAGGAATGAGAGGCACTTCATTTTCCATATTCTCTTTTACCAGAGGCCAGTCCCTTTTCTCCTTTTCCCTTTCCTGTCGTGTGTGTGTGTGTGTGTGTGTGTGTGTGTGCACGTGCGCGCGTGCGTGCGTGCATGTCTGTGCGTTGTATAGACCCAGAAACATTTCTGCGAGGCTATCTGCTGCTCTGATGGACACGTACAGGATGAAGACAACGAGGAGGAGGAGGATGGCCTGTTTTCTCTTCTCCACTACGAGATGCAACAGATTCTCTCTGCAACAGGAAATCAAAGTAGGCTAATACATGGCTCTTTTTGAGGTAATGACAAATTTAAAATTCTCTAGTTCCACTCCCAGGACAATCGCAGTCCTCCTGTCAAATCTGGGCTCTGGTAGCCTATCAATATGTTGCTGGTACCTGTAGTTACATTACTTCATTTGTATTTGTATTTATTAGGGATCCCCATTAGTTCCTGCCAAGGCAGCAGCTACTCTTCCTGGGTTCCAAACACATTAAGGAACTTACATTACACATTAAACAAAAGATAAAACAGTACATCATGTAACATTATTACACCACTACATATTTACAATACAAAATGTATAATACCACCATAAAACAATATTACAATGTATATGAATGTAAAGTGTGTGTGCTAGTGTGTGTTGGGTATAAATGAAACACAATATTCTCTTCCTTCATAGAATATGTGCCATAATAAAACTGTAAACCAATACTTTCATAGCCTCGTTGCAATATAAGGCTTTCTGAGACAAACAAACCCACACCACTTTCTTCGTCTGATCTGCCTTTCATCCCCACCCCAGCTCAGTCCATGTATCTGTCTGTCCCCTGTCCCCCACCCCTCCTTACATGCCCCCAGTTCTGTCCCCTTCCTGTAGCTCTGTGTTCCCCTAACACGAGGCAGCAGGCCTGTCACCCTGCATTTGTAGAGCTGGACTGCCTCCTGGGACAGTGTGTGTGTGTGTGTGTGTGTGTGTGTGTGCGTGTGTGTGTGTGTGTGTGTACGTGTGTGTGTGTGTTTGTGCCTCCCAGGACAGTCTGACTCATTTGTATGCAGGAATGGAAAACTATCAGTTCCATGGAAACAGGGGTCAATCATAGCAGATCTCCGTCTCGCCTGTCAGTTAATGAGGAAATAATTGAGTTCATCGTCCAGACTCCCAGATGAAGGAAGGGACACAGGAGAGTATGTGTGGTATGTATGTATGTGAGTGTGTGGTTAATAGTTATGGGCTTGTAGGTAATGGCTGCATCTAATGGAGAGTAATGGGACACTATCACAAGCCTGTCCCTTGTCGGACTTATCTTGTCAATCATGGTGTGTGTGTGTGTGTGTGTGTGTGTGTGTGCATGACAAAATACATCAGTGTATCTTTGCATGAGTAGAGTCATTAGAGTTGGCGTACAGTGTGTGTGGTTTCCTCAGTCAATCCAAGGTCCAGGGTCTCTATCTGGGGAGTCTCTAAAAATAACCCTAATGACAGTGCTGAGAATTCTCTGAAAGAGATTCATTACGCCTCGGTTTGAGATCACCAGTGTTGTGTGTGTGCGCATTTGTCTCTGTGTCTGTGTGTGTGGAGTGTGTGTAGGGGTGGGTGTATTTGTCTGACATACTGTATTTTATCCTAACCAAAGTTACACATCAGACATCCAGACATCCAGATATCCCTACATGCTCATACCTATTGGCATTTTTCATACCCACCTGCTCTCTCTCTTCCCTCCCCCTCCCCCTCTCTCTTTCTCTCTATCTGTCTCTGACTGCTTGTCTCTCTTTCCCTCTCTCTATCTGTCTCTCTTTCCCTCTCTCTATCTGTCTCTCTTTCCCTCTCTCTATCTGTCTCTGACTGCCTGTCTCTCTTTCCCTCTCTCTATCTGTCTCTGACTGCCTGTCTCTCTTTCCCTCTCTCTATCTGTCTCTGACTACATGTCTCTCTTTCCCTCTCTCTATCTGTCTCTGACTGCCTGTCTCTCTTTCCCTCTCTCTATCTGTCTCTGACTACATGTCTCTCTTTCCCGCTCTCTATCTGTCTCTGACTGCCTGTCTCTCTTTCCCTCTCTCTATCTGTCTCTGACTGCCTGTCTCTCTTTCCCTCTCTCTATCTGTCTCTGACTGCCTGTCTCTCTTTCCCTCTCTCTATCTGTCTCTGACTACATGTCTCTCTTTCCCTCTCTCTATCTGTCTCTGACTGCCTGTCTCTCTTTCCCTCTCTCTATCTGTCTCTGACTACATGTCTCTCTTTCCCGCTCTCTATCTGTCTCTGACTGCCTGTCTCTCTTTCCCTCTCTCTATCTGTCTCTGACTGCCTGTCTCTCTTTCCCTCTCTCTATCTGTCTCTGACTACATGTCTCTCTTTCCCTCTCTCTATCTGTCTCTGACTGCCTGTCTCTCTTTCCCTCTCTCTATCTGTCTCTGACTACATGTCTCTCTTTCCCGCTCTCTATCTGTCTCTGACTGCCTATCTCTCTTTCCCTCTCTCTATCTGTCTCTGACTACATGTCTCTCTTTCCCTCTCTCTATCTGTCTCTGACTGCCTGTCTCTCTTTCCCTCTCTCTATCTGTCTCTGACTGCCTGTCTCTCTTTCCCTCTCTCTATCTGTCTCTGACTGCCTGTCTCTCTTTCCCTCTCTCTATCTGTCTCTGACTGCCTGTCTCTCTTTCCCTCTCTCTATCTGTCTCTGACTGCCTGTCTCTCTTTCCCTCTCTCTATCTGTCTCTGACTGCCTGTCTCTCTTTCCCTCTCTCTATCTGTCTCTGACTGCCTGTCTCTATTTCCCTCTCTCTATCTGTCTCTGACTACCTGTCTCTTTCTCTCTCTCTCTCTCTCTCTCTCTCTCTCTCTCTCTCTCTCTCGGACAGATGAAGACCTAAGGGATAGATACTTCTCTCCCCTCTCTCTGCCAAGGTTGTTTAATGCCATGGCCCAATTAAGACCATCTCTCTCTAAGTTAATGAGGGAGAAGGTCCACCATTTGCCAAACCTGAACTTACACACACACACTCACACACTGGCGTGTGGAGGGTATAAGTCCTATTTATAGACAGGTTGGGTTTATGATAGTCTTTGTATAGTTGGCAGGCCACTGGTAGCTGGCACAATCTACATCACATTCTCCCTGTGTTTAAATGTAGTTGTACACTCACGTACACACAGTGCTTGAATTGGTCCGGTGCACAGCAACACCTCTAATGTTGTACTGGTTATGTTCATCTCAGACTGGAGTGTGTCCCGGGGGATCAACACTGCTCCAATATTTGCTCTACAATATGAACATTGACTATGTCGCCTAAAATGTACCAACGCTTAAAATGAGTTGCACCTCTTTTATAATGAGATTGAGTTTGATAACCAGGGTAGTGTGTTGGTGAGTGTGTATGTTTAGTGCTCTGAGCAGCCCGTGGTGCAACCACAATGTTGACCTTAGACTGGAGTGTGGGAAGGGAGATAACCACTCCTAGCAACAAGTCACTCACAACAGCTGAAGCCAGGGTCCGATTCCACCACTACATACCTTCAGACTGTCCCTTACTGTTTCCAATCTCCCATAGACAGCTGTGGTAACCTTCAGTTTGAAAAGAGGGCAAGAATTCCTCAGAGAGAGAGAGAGAGAGAGAGAGAGAGAGGGGGACTGAGTGAGACAGAGGTGGAGGGCTGAGAGAGAGAGAGCGAATGAGAGAGAGAGAGAGAGAAAGCACTCATACAAACACAGAGAGCACTGACACAAACACAGAGGATGTATCTAGCTCTGTCTGTCTGACATACTGAAGGATTTGGACCCAGGGGATCTCTGCATGTGATTGCAGCATGTCCTAAATATTTCACACCGCCTGAGTTTTCAGTCCTCTGCAGCTCTGTGATTCTCAATGTCACCTTGACTGTCTGGTCAGGTAGGCAGCAGCTCACCAGGGGAAACTGCAGTGGGTTATTTTAGCCCAGATAGATCACTGCTGCCTCCCTGCCTCCCTACTGCTAGTCTACCACTGTGATTTATGATGTCCTGGTCTGAAAACAGAGAGATCAAGGAGTGGGAAAGACACACAGATACAGACACACACACATACACAACCTCTCATTAAAGTTGAGCTTTTTTATCCACCCTACTCACCTTTACACCTATAACAAGTAGTGGAAGTGTTACAGCCCTACTGAGTTGTTGGAGACCACCTTCTGTCAGAGACCTTGGAGGCTTGTCATTCATCATCACAATCTTCTCTTGATCAGGCAAATTCATAACCCCATCATCACAGTATATGTTTAGTGAGTTTGAGAATTATCTGAGATTTGCATTGAAAGGTAAACATGTTAGGCCTACTTGGTGTTGTTGTGTAATGTCATTTGCTCAGGCTGTAATTTGTTGAATGAGTAATTTGATATCCATACATCTTACATCTCAATATCGCATTTCAATTATTGGATATATCCTAGACGTCATGTGCATAGAAGATATGGTTTGGTTGAGCCCGATAGAGCTTTAATCAGTTGGATGTCAGGACCAAGCGGAGCAGTAGGCTCCTTAGCCACCCCCGTCCCGATACCCGGGTCATATTTTAAGAGGTGATATCATCAAAACTTAGGGCGATTAAATGTTAGGGTGGAAGTCTCCGTGACGTTCCACTTATTCGTTTTCTCTTACCACCTCTCTGTTTTCGAAAAAGTGACGTGCTCCCCACGCGCGACAATGGAGGTGCCAGAATTTTTCCCACCTCCTGAAAACTTAACGGCGGCTGTCGTGCACCCATTATGCGAAGAATGGAAGGGGGGATCCGAGGTTGCCATCTTCCACCTCGCCAGTATCTTCCTTGTTTTGGGGTTCATGGGAGGGAGCGGGTTCTATGGGCTCCTCTACTTGTTTACCTTTCTGACGCTCGGTTTCTTCTGCACAACCATTTGGTCATGGTCGGACGCGTGCACCACCGACACCTTTTTGTGGAATTTCGCTCTCTTTGGGGTATGTGCAGTTCAAGTGGTGCTTGTCGCCTACCGACTGAGGAACGTTACTTTCGAAAAGGAGTTTCAAGATCTGTACAGCTACCTGTTCAAAAAGCTGGGGGTGTCGCTCACCCACTTCGGCAAGATAGTCGCCTGTTGTGAAGGGGACATCCACACTATAGAGAAAGACCACTGTTTTGCCATGGAGGGCAAGACTGCAATTGATAAGCTGTCCGTTCTTCTGTCCGGCAGGTGCATCTGAACTTCACTTTAATATTTTATACAACTGTATTTGATGTTATGTCATATAAAATCGCCTAATGTCCCACTTTTTAAATTTTTTTTTATTTTTTTTTTACAGAATTCGTGTGACAGTAAATGGAGAGTTTTTACATGACATATATCCTTTCCAGTTTCTCGATTCACCTGAATGGGACTCTCTCCGGCCGTCAGAGGAGGGACTTTTCCAGGTAAATAGTAAACTGATCGAATAATGCTAATTTGGGCTAATGTGTCTGGCATATACACTGAGTATACAAAACATTAAGAACACCTGCTCTTTCCATGACATAGATTGACCAGGCCAATCCAGGTGAACGCTACTGTATGATCCCCTATTGAAGTCACTTGTTAAATCCACTTCAATCAGTGTAGATGAAGGGGAGGAGACAGGTTAAATAATACTTTTTAAGCCTTGAGACAATTGAGACATGGATTGTGTATGTGTGCCATTCAGAGGGTGAATGGGAAAGACAGAAGATTGAAGTGCCTTTGAAATGGGGTATGGCAGTAGGTGCCCGGCGCACTGGGTTGTGTCAAGAACTGCAATGCTGCTGAGTTTTTCACGCTTAACTGTTTCCCGTGTGTATCAATAATGGTCCAACACCCAAAATACATCTAGCCAACTTGACACAACTGTGGGAAGCATTGGTCAATATTGGCCAACATCCCTGTGTGGGTGCAGCTCAATATTAAGGTGTTATTCATGTTTGGTATACTCAGTGTATAAGCGTTCGTGTTTTCTTTCCCAGGTGACCCTGCGTGCAGATAATTGCTGTAGGTACGTTTCTTGGAGACGTAAGAAACTGTACCTACTCTTCGCCAAACACCGCTACATCGCCAAGGTCTTTGCGCTCGTGGTGCGGAATGACATCGCGGACAAGCTGTACTCCCTCAACGACAAGGCGTTCGACAGCCGCGGGTTCCGATATGATCTCCGGTTACCCACCTACTCTCACGTGCCCCCGTTGCCTGAATTAGACCGGACAGATGCGTTCCTACGAGTCCCAGCGCAATATGACCATGGACACCGTGCCCGTGTCCCTATAACTATAACAGCACCGAAAGAGACTGTCTCGTGACTGGAACGGAACTCTTTAATGTTTGTTTTTCATTAATGGATGTTGTTTTTGTCTGTTTGTTATCCTCAAGTGCTTAGGCTATAGATAGGGCATAAGCTATGTAATTTACGCATCAACATAGAATACATTGTAGCACATCAAGTAACCCTCCACTTGGTTTCCATACATAATGCAATAGGCGCGTGTGTGTATGTGTGTGTGAGAGAGAGATTTTCTCTGCATCAAAATACCAGCGAAATGTTACCCCTGATTTCTGCTTATGTTTTATATATGCACTTTACTATCTGTCTGTCTTAAATTGAGACTGTATATTCAATTTCCTTACTGAGTTTTTTGGTCGATAGTTGTGTTTAATCGTAATAAATTATCAACAATGCAATGTAACCCTATACGTTTTGTATCTCGAATAACTTTCATTAAGCCTACAACATTTTCCTCGGGGAGCGTGAATTTCTGTCGAGCAGCCAACAGGTGAGTGTCAATCACTTTCTCGCGCTGACCATGGCGCTGACCTTGGTGCTGATCTCATAAATACCTGCTCTTGTCAACCTCATCACGCAGCTCATGTCACCTCTGGATGGGGAAGAGGCACTGTTCAATTAGGTTTACCAACATCTCGAAACACATAACACGATTCACTCGACGGGCTTCATAATATTATTTTCTAGGAGTTGCTCGCTGCTAGGCTATATTTTCAGTTAAAGGGACGTTTTACCTCCCCCTGTTGGCGTGCCCGGACTATGCTGGTGCGCAGCGGCGGGGTAGTGTTGACTGCTGTCCCCTCGCCTTGCCCATTTTAGTCAATGCCTGTCAGTTCACTGGAATGCGCGACTCACATTGTGCAGTCCCCCAGCTCGCGAGGACATACATTTATAGCTCCTCATTACGTGTCCATTGTTTTCAATTCATTATCCTCTCCAGCGACGCCTTTGATCGATTGTTGTCAGATTGGTAAGTTACATCTCCAATTTTCTGTTATCTTACTCTGACTGAGTGGTGAAAGGAAAGTTACCGCTATTTCTTAAGATTCTGCCGGTGCGTCCCGTTAATTTTCTACAAGCAGGGTATTGTAGCCGACTCACTTCGCACGTTTTCCATTTCCATTTCACAATCTATATCAAATATTGTCGTGCGTCAGTCGGGAGATCCGCTCAAAACCCAGTTGAGGTTGATATTTTCCCTTAAAGTGAAACCTTTCAATATCACTCCAGTGCTGTATGATCGGTGTGATGAATTCCCAGGCTATGTACAGTATTAAATCTGTTAGTTGATGAATCAAGTATTATGTTGACAGTGTCAGTAGGCCTATAAGCATCTAAAAAGTTATTCTAATGCATAAGTACATAAAATAAAACATTTGGAAATACAGTAATCTGTTAAGAAAATCTGTTGAAACCTGAGGAGATTGTGATAGTGACAAACTAATGTACACTATGAGAACAGCAGCAGTGTGAATTGAAATTTCAACTGCTAAAATCTGCTGTTTTTACCATCAACACTGTAACACTTAACTTGAAAGGTACCAACATAATAATACATTCATAACATCTACATACCCCATTCATAAGCAGTACATAAACAACCACAACACCCTCCCCACCTCTCTCTAGGTGAGGATCAGGATGTCTTCCTCTCCGGAGATGACCAGTAGCCTGTTCTACACCACCCTGGCCCCCCTGCGGTCGGCAGTCCCTGGGTCTGTACCCGGGGCTGGAGGTGGAGGTCTGGTGATGACCACCATGGAGCCCAACATAACCTCCTGTGAGGAGTGGGAGGAGGCCCACCACCTGCTCTTCCACCTGGGGAACCTGTCTCTCCTCCTGGGCCTGGTCATCCCCACCACCCTGACCCTGCACATGATCCTGCTGCGCCTCATGCTGATGACAGGTGTGTCCATACTGGCCTCTGCTGGCCCAGATTACAGTCCAACTCGGCGGTCATGATACGATTGCATTACAAACTTTTCAGTTTCATTACCAGCTCTACCACCACAGTATCTCTCCCTTCTCTTCAAAGTATTCACTTGTTCCCTACATCTCAAGGATTCATATGCATTGAATTGCTGTTAGAAATATGATACAAACACTATCGTGAGTGAACGAGTCCACACTTCCTGGAGAAGGGGGAGTTGCTGTGGTAGTACAGCTGGGAAAGACACTGAGTAGAGTGGAATGATATCGTATTATGACCACTACAGTATGTTGGTGGTAGTACAACTGGGAAAGACACTGAGTAGAGTGGAATGATATTCATATAATATGACCACTATGTTGGTGGAAGTACAACTGGGAAAGGGACTGAGCAGAGTGGAATGATATCATATCATGACCACCATGTTGGTGGTAGTACAACTGGGAAAGGGACTGAGCAGAGTGGAATGATATCATATTGTGACCACTACAGTATGTTAGTGGTAGTACAACTGGGAAAGGGACTGAGCAGAGTGGAATGATATCATATCGTGACCACTATGTTGGTGGTAGTACACCTGCCTACTGGAGTTTTTTTCAAGCTAGTTTAAAAATGTACCGCTATAGGGCAATATGAGGATATAACTCAACCAATAATAACTAAAGTGTGCTTTATTACTTCCTGTCCCTGACAGGAAGCTGTCTGTTCATCACCTGGGCAACGTTGTACCGGTGTAACCTAGATGTCATGGTGTGGAACGTGGTCTTCCTGCTGGTCAACTTCATGCACTTCTTCTACCTGGTCTACAAACGCAGACCTGTGAGTTCTGCCCCAACCCAACACAGTCCAGTTAGAGGCAGACTGTGGTCCGTTTATATACCGTACATACATACAGCTTAGAGTAGGTACAAGTTGCCTGGAACAGTTATTTTGATGAGGACTTTTGGATATGAGTTTTCCATTGTGTCTTTCAGCGGTGAGACAGCCAGTCACATCCCCCTGGCGTTGGGGCCACTGTCTCTCTCTACCCAAATGAGATGCAGGTCTTTCAAATGCACTGCTGCCACCAGGGGACTTTCAGTGTGTAGGGGGCCTTCACATACCTGACCACCTCTCCTCATAACGAGGAAGGAAGTTATCTATACATCTATATTGCTGTCCTCTTCACTCCCATGTCTCCACTCCTCCCTCCACCTACTAAAACTGAATGACATACATGAGTGAATTATGTCCTATCAATTCAATATCAAGGATGAGTAGAACTAGGTGGCCCTCACTTTATATTGGCTGCTGTGGTGACATTGTCTTAAAGACTCTAAAATATGCTTCATGCCTGGTCCTTTATGATACGCCCTGTGGTTATCCACCCTGAATCAGGAGCCTAGCTCAAGTCACGTCAATCATCCATCATAACGCTTTATATTCCCCTCTGCCAGCTACAGACAATGAGCTGTAACCGTGCTGTGTCTTCTGTCAGATTAAGATTGACAGGGAGCTGAAGTCAGTGTACAAGCGGATGTTTGAGCCCCTTCACGTGCGCGAGGCCCTGTTCCAGAGACTGACGGGCCAATTCTGCACCATCCAGAGCCTGAAGAAGGGACAGGTGTATGCTGCCGAGGACAAGACCTCCGTGGATGAGCGCCTCAGTATCCTCCTTAAAGGAAAGTAGGTATCACTCTGAGACATCTCCCTGTCAACTATCTACCATGTCATTCCATCCCCGATTTTCCATGAATGGTGTTTGAGAAAATAAGGTTTAACATTCTGTGTGCATCTGTGTGCATTTGATCCGTCCACGGTCATCCATGTTGACTATACGTTTTTGTGTAACAGAATGAAGGTGTCATATCGAGGTCATTTCCTCCATAACATCTACACGAACGCCTTCATTGACTCCCCTGAGTTCAGATCAACCCAGATGAACAGAGGAGAAAAATTCCAGGTAACTAGACACTCAGATTATTGAATGTACCATTTATTTATTAATTGTATTTCTTATTTTTTATTTGATATATATAACCCATTTTACCACTTACCCATATTCCAGTTCATAGTGTATCCATACTGGGTAGACCAAACAACACAAGTACTGTTGGCATGATTAGGTCATGATAGGGCAGGTTTGATACCATGACAACCTGTCATGGTATCAACCTGTGATTCATTTACAGGTGACCATCATGGCGGAGGAGAATTGTAAATTCCTGTGTTGGTCCAGAGAGAGGCTCACCTACTTCCTGGAGTCGGACTCCTTCCTGAACGAGGTGTTCAGGTACCTCATTGGCAAAGACATCACCAACAAGCTGTACTCGCTCAACGACCCCACTCTCAGTGACAAGGTGGGTTTAGTCACTGTTCAGAAACTGAGACACTGTAGTTTCTATTTTCTACAAACATACACGGAATGTACAAAACATTAGGAACACCTTCCTAATGTTGCGTTGCACCCCCCTTTGCCTTCAGAATAGCCTCAATTTGTCGGGGCATGGACTCTAGAAGGTGTCGAAAGCGTTCCACAGGGATGCTGGCCCACGTTGACTCCAATGCTTTCCACAGTTGTGTCAAGTTGGCTGGATGTCCTTTGGGTGGTGGACCATTCTTGATACATATGGGAAACTGTTGAGTGTGAAAAACCCAGCAGCGTTACAATTCTTCACACCAGTGAACCTGGCACCATACCCTATTCAAAGGTACTTAAATATTTTGTCTTGTCCATTCACCCTCTGACTGGCACACATACACAATCCATGTCTCAACTGTCTCAAGTCTTAAAAACCCTTCTTCAACCTGTATCCCCTTCATCTACAATGGTTGAAGTGGATTTAACAGGTGACATCAATAGGGGATCATAGCTTTCCCCTGGATTCATCTGGTCAGTCTATGTTATGGAAAGAGTAGGAGTTCCTAATGTTTTGTACACTTTGTAAACAGTGTAATTGTGATTTGGTCATTAACCTTCCTAAATTAAGAATTGTCTCCTTAGATTCAATTATTATTATAATAATTTTTTTCACCTTTATTTAACCAGGTAGGCAAGTTGAGAACAAGTTTTCATTTACAACTGCGACCTGGCCAAGATAAAGCAAAGCAGTGTGACGCAGTCTATATACAGTGTGTGCAAATGAGGTAGGATAAGGGAGGTAAGGCAATAAATAGGCCATAGTGGTGAAATAATTACAATATAGCAATTAAACACTGGAGTGACAGATGTGCAGAAGATGAATGTGCAAGTAGAGATACTGGGGTGCAAAGGAGCAAAATAAATAAATAACAGTATGGGGATGAGGTAGTTGGATGGGCTATTTACAGATGGGCTATGTACAGGTGATCTGTGAGCTGCTCTGACAGCTGGTGCTTAAAGTTAGTGAGGGAGATATGAGTCTCCAGCTTCAGTGATTTTTGCAGTTCGTTCCAGTCATTGGCAGCAGAGAACTGGAAGGAAAGGTGGCCAAAGGAGGAATTGGCTTTGGGGGTGACCAGTGAAATATACCTGCTGGAGCACGTGCTACGGGTGGGTACTGCTATGGTGACCAGTGAGCTGAGATAAGGCGGGGCTTTACCTAGCAAAGACTTGTAGATGACCTGGAGCCAGTGGGTTTGGTGACGAATATGAAGCGAGGGCCAGCCAACGAGAGCATACAGGTCCAAGTGGTGGGTAGTATATGTGGATCAGAGAATCACCAGCAGCAAGAGCGACATCATTGATGTATACAGAGAAGAGAGTCTGCACAAGAATTGAACCCTGTGGCACCCCCATAGAGACTGCCAGAGGTCCGGACAACAGGCCCTCTGATTTGACACACTGAACTCTGTCTGAGAAGTAGTTGGTGAACCAGGCGAGGCAATCATTTGAGAAACCAAGGCTGTTGAGTTTGCCGATAAGAATGTGGTGATTGACAGAGGCAAAAGCCTTGGCCAGGTCAATGAATACAGCTGCACAGTATTGTCTCTTATCGATGGCAGTTATGATATCGTTTAGGACCTTGAGCGTGGCTGAGGTGCACCCTTGACCAGCTCTGAAACCAGATTGCATAGCGGAGAAGGTACGGTGGGATTCTAAATGGTCGGTGATCTGTTTGTTAACTTGGCTTTCGAAGACCTTAGGAAGGCAGGGTAGGATAGATATAGGTCTGTAGCAGTTTTGGTCTAGAGTGTCTCCCCCTTTGAAGAGGGGGATGACCGTGGCTTCTTTCCAATCGTTAGGGATCTCAGACGATTCGAAAGAGAGGTTGAACAGGCTAGTAATAGGGGTTGCAACAATTTCGGCAGATAATTTTAGAAACAGAGGGTCCAGATTGTCTAGCCCGGCTGATTTGTAGGGGTCCAGATTTTGCAGCTCTTTCAGAACATCAGCTATCTGGATTTATGTGAAGGAGAAATGGGGAGGCTTGGGCAAGTTGCTGTGGGGGGTGCAGGGCTGTTGACCGTGGTAGGGGTAGCCAGGTGGAAAGCATGGCCAGCCGTAGAGAAATGCTTATTGAAATTCTCAATTATCGTGGATTTATCAGTGGTGACAGTGTTTCCTAGCCTCAGTGCAGTGGGCAGCTGGGAGGAGGTGCTCTTAATCTCCATGGACTTTACAGTGTCCCAGAACTTTTGGAGTTTGTGCTACAGGATGTAAATGTCTGTTTGAAAAAGCTAGCCTTTGCTTTCCTAACTGTCTGTGTATATTGGTTGCTAACGTCACTAAAAAGTTGCATATCGCGGGGGCTATTCGATGCTAGTGGAGTACGCCACAGGATGTTTTTGTGCTGGTCAAGGGCAGTCAGGTCTGGAGTGAAGCAAGGGCTATATCTATTCCTGGTTGTACATTTTTTTGAATGGGGCATGCTTATGCAAGATGGTGAGGAAAGTACTTTTAAAGAATAACCAAGCATCCTCTACTGATGGAATGAGGTCAATATCCTTCCAGGATACCCGGGCCAGGTCGATTAGAAAGGCCTGCTCGCTGAAGTGTTTCAGGGACAGTGATGAGGGGTGGTCGTATGACTGCAGACCCATTACGGACGCAGGCGATGAGGCAGTGATTGCTGAGGTGTATTTGGAGGGCAGGTTGGTTAGGATGATATCTATTAGGGTGTCCGTGCTTACGGATTTGGGGTTGTACCTGGTAGGTTCATTGATAATTTGTGTGAGATTGAGGGCATCAAGTTTAGATTGTAGGATGGCCGGGGTGTTAAGCATGTCCCAGTTCAGGTCACCTAACAGCACGATCTCAGAAGATAGATGGAGGGCAATCAATTCACATATGGTGTCTAGGGTACAGCTGGAGGCAGAAATAACATAATTATGATGATGATGGTGGTGGTGACACCGATGATGACGATAACGATGACAATGTTTACATGAACAGGCAGCGAAGAAGATGGAGCGTCAGCCCAGCCTGTGCTCCCAGGTCTCTATGATGCAGATGAGGAACAGCATGGGCAGCACCAGTGACACCGATGACATCCTGAACCAGATCCACCGTGGAGGCTCCAGTGGCTCTTCACATCGTAAGTTTCACCGCCTCCCATCAAGCTGTGATACTATTGGCCCATCTGTCAGTATCCAACAACCTGATTAGCTATTGAGTCTGAAAAGGACTGACACTATCATGCCACCTTTTAATAGTGACAAGTTTTGATTCACGGTGGATCTTTGCCAGGTCAATAGTAGCTGTTAAACAGTCCCTTAATTTACTTAAATCATGAGGCATTATGGGTATCCGCGGTTGAGTCCGTCTTCGTCGTTTAGCCCTCATATCCTCTCTGGTGTGTGATGTTAACAGACACTAAATCCTGGTTTATTCGGGGTTTAGCTCCAATCTGACAACATTGTTTACTAGGTGTTGTGTTCTAGTTATTCTCTGACATTGTTTCTCCTGTCCCCTCCTCCTCCACCTCCTCCTCCTCCTCTAGCTGTGAATCAACCCACTCTCTCAGATCACACCTTGCCCTGAAGGGGGTGTAAGACTATCTCTTTTCTCTCCCTCCCCCTGCCCTCAAATTCACCTTCCTAATGCCTGAGTCCCAGATCTGTTTGTGCTGTCTTGTCAACTATCATTTGGCTTGACAATGACATAGGAGTTGGCAAGACAGTTGAAACAGATCTGGGACTCAGGCTAGTTCATTCCCTCAAACCCAACCCTAAATATTTAACCCTACAGCTCTGCACTATGTTGCCTGTTCTAAAACGAGTGATCCCCGGTAACCTGGTTTGTTGTTTTAACATCTTCAAAGTTCAGTGTTTAAGAGTAAGACATCATTCATTCATATCATCCATCCTGTAGTAATAGTGCTGCTGTACAACTCCTACTGGAACATGTTCAGTATTTAGGCATACTTTAACCCCAATAGCTTCTACATTATCCTGTTGCAATTTCCATATCAAATGTAGGGGTTGAATTGCAAATGTGAGTGATATGTCTGGAAAAGGATTCAGAATGATTTTGTTTTCTTATCATGTTGATTTAACTTCACACTGTCTTCCCCCTGTCTCCAACACAAACATACACTATGTGAAATTAGGGCCTATCTGTGTATTCTGTCAAATGTGTGGTTGTGATTCTGTTTTGTTTTTAAAGTATTGTCATATGAGTCAAAATGAAGGCTTGTGGAATTTGTGACCTATGATAACCTTGTTTGTGTCACCTTTAGGGTGTGTTCGTCTGTGGCCATATGAAAACACACACACAGTTACATAAAAAAACCACACACACCTCTATTCCTACGCTAACCGTTGGGTCCTTTTTTCCAGAAAAATCTCCTGCCTCCAAGACATCCAAAACGATGAAGCCCATTGAAGAAAAAATAGAAGACGACGTCTTTATAGAGTCTGAGCCAGACTCTCCTGTTAAGAAACGGCACACCCCCACGACAGCCATAGAGGAGGTGTAAGGAGATGTGATATTATCCTACAACAACACCACTGATCACCCACCTATCCTGTAATCTGATACAGACCCTGGTTAGTTATGGTAGAATAACTTACAACAATAGCTTGAAAAAGGCTTTTACATGATCAAAATATCTATCTACATATAGCTGGAAAACAGAACTGTAGATTTTGGCATCTCACGTTGTCTTGTAGTGTTTGGTATTATTGTGAGTTTGTAGCTGTTGTACTTTTTAAATCCTGTTTTTAAAATCCTGTACAATGCCTTTGCTTAGCTCTTATTCTCAGTGAGTGTTCCAAAAGTATTACGTGTCACAACCACAACATTTTAGTGTAAGCACAACCTCTGAGGAAGGTTTCTGTTAAACCTTTTACTCATTGTGTGTCATATTGTGTGATTAATTATCTTATTTGTGCACTGAGCTTCTGCAGTGTTGTGCTTTGATGAATGCACATTTAACATGTTAAACCTCCTGGTCAATGCTAACCATTTGAGGCTGTTGTGCTGTTTTTTTCCAGTGTACAAGTTTGGGATCACTTTTTTTATGCCATGATAGTTACCTTATATTAATTACTCAAGAGGGAACACTTGAAAAAGAAATCAACAGAAATGATGGATAGCTCGTAGACCTCTGCTTTTTATCCTATAGCGCCCCCTAGGAGCTATCATGAGTACTACCGGTTTATTTTCTTAGTCTGAACTACTGTCACTGTTTAAACCAGGTCAATGTTCAAACACATTCCATGGAGGGCATGTTTTGTTTTTTCTTCCAATTAAGACCCAGACAACCAAGTGAGGGGAGTTCTTTACTAATTAGTGACCTTAATTCATCAATCAAGTACGAGGAGCCAAACAGAAACTCGGCCCTCTGTGGGATGAGTCACATCCCTGAAAGATCAACCAGACCAAAAGAAGAGGTTAGCAACAGGCTTTATTATTTCAGTCAAATAAACCTTTTGAATATCTCCGACAAACCATGATTGATGTAACAAAAAAAATGGCTTTGAATACAATGAATGAATTGAATATAATTCATTCATTCAGGCCAACAGGAAAACAATAAAACAGATATCAGTGCTCTTTTGAGACGTTAAGACAATCTTCTGCTTTGGAGGAACACTTGATTGTATAATACAACCACAGCGCTGAAAAAACATACACAAGGGTTTATTTTTTAACAAAAACGGGAGTTCATCACATCACAATATGTACTGGATGTGGGCTACACAACAGTCAGTGCTTTCTGCATTGTCTTTGGGACATATATCTCCACAATAAGTGCTTTGGTTCAGTCTGTATCCACATGGCTGCCTCAACTGTTACAGAAATGTTGCAGAATAGTTGGGGTCAATTCCATTTCCATTTAGTCAGTTCAGGACGTCAACTGAAATTTCAATTCCATTTTTCCTAATTGCTCTCCAAATGGACTTGACTGAATTGAAATGGACTCCTACCCTGTTACATAACCATGAGGTAGTGATTCACTGTTGCTTACCTGTTATGAATTGATCATTAATACACATTATTAGAAGATATGATCCATACAAGGTTAAAACAATATCAGTAGTTACATCAAACTCTGAGGATCAGAGAGGTTACAACACATAATTCACTGAGGTGTTAAAGTTGCCATATAAACAACAAATATGACTAAATCATAAATTTTTTTGTCAGATGAGTTTGACAGAAACCACAGTTCCATGTCCAGCAGTGATTTGATGACAGTAAAAAACATTATGAACATTTCTTACATAATCATCATTATTTGAATCTAAGGAGAAATTCATAACTTAGGATAGTGACGAAATTACAACTACACTGAATGTGCAAAACATTAGGAACTCCTGCTCTTTCCATGACATAGACTGACCAGGTGAATCAAGATGAAAGCTATGATCCCGTATTGATGTCACCTGTTAAATCCACTTCATTCAGTGTAGGAGACAGGTTAAATAAGGATTTTTAAGCCTTGAGTCAATTGAGACATGGATTGTGTATGTGTGCCATTCAGAGGGTGAATGGGCAAGACAAAATATTGAAGTGCCTTTGAAATGGGGTATGGTAGTAGGTGCCAGGTGCACCTGTGTCAAGAACTGCAACGCTGCTAGGTTTTCCACGCTCAACAGTTTCCCGTGTGTATCAATAATGGTTCACCACCCAAAGGACATACAGTCACTTGAAACCAATAGTGGGAAACATTGGAGTCAACATGGGCCAGCATCCCTGTGGAACGCTTTCGACACCTTGTAGAGTCCATGCCCCGACGAATTGAGTCTGTTCTGAGGACAAAAGGGAGGTGCAACTCAATATTAGGAGAGTGTTCTAAATGTTTTGTACACTCAGGGAAATAGGCCTGTGTGTAGGATTTCACAGTTTGGTCCTTTGTCTTAGTGATGTGACCAAGGAATGCTAAGACAAACAGAAACCATAATGTAAACAGAATATAAATGACCAGAACTGACCACTAGATGGTGGTATGCACTTACAATAACACACAGGTTCACACAGATGTGGACATGTCTGTTTACAATGTAACATGGACATAATAACAGTATGTATACCTAGAACTCAGAGGTAGTTACTAAGATCAGTACATAAGTCTATAGAGTCGAACACTATATCGATATCACATGGTTGGCTTAAAACAAAAACACATTTAGTTCTATGATGATGATTCAACTCAAAATGAAAAGTCAACTTTTTGGTAAGTTCCCTGAGAACATTCTTCCTACTCCAAGAAAATATAACACTTGAGTCCTCCAGGGATCTAGTTTGGTTTGTGCTAATGTTTGATTATATATATGATCTATGATTATAACACATATTCACTGTCAGTAAACATAGTAGAGCCTAGACGTTCAATTCATAGCTGCATTACAGAATATACTGTATCTGGGCTTTGTTTCATGAAGTATCATGCCCTTCAGTCACACAGTCAGAAGATTGAAGGCAAACATTTCACCCCATTGATTATTTGTCATCTTACACTTCCTACTAAGGTCATTCGATTAGATTAAGTTTGATTTGTCAACACACATTAAGAAGTGACTGCTCCGCTGACACACTGAGAATTCCTTTTCACAGTCAGTCAGTGCAGCTGTACCCTGTGGGAGAGCGAGTACTGTATGGTCATGATATGGTGTGAGTAAAGTTAAAAGAAACATAAACCATGTCTCCTTATAAATGTATTGAACATACATCTTAATATTTACATTGATTTACATTGATTTACATTGTATTCTTATTGATGAGGATGAATGAGACCATGAGGAGGCAGGCACTTCTTCACTGCCCTGAACAGACAAATGATCATATTAGCATTGGTTTAGTTAGAAACAGTTTCCCAGGCACAGATCTAGTCTAGTCCTGGACTAAAAAGCACGTTCAATGACGATCAAGATTCTCCATTGAAAGGGCGTTTTAGTCTAAGACTAGGTTTAATCTTTGTTCGGCAAACCGGGTCTAAGAGGTATGATTGGGGTGTCTTTGACTACCGTCTGATGAAAAACGCACAGAGAAAACCAAGGCTTCGAACCGCCCTGTGTAGTTCTCCAAAATAGAGAAAGAAAATCTAAGAAATACTTCCCGTTGGAACAGGTGAATCCAGGTGAATGGTGAATCCAGGTGAATGGTGAATCCAGGTGAATGGTGAATCCAGGTGAATGGTGAATCCAGGTGAATGGTAAACCCAGGTGAATCCAGGTGAATGGTGAATCCAGGTGAATGGTAAACCCAGGTGAATCCAGGTGAATGGTGAATCCAGGTGAATGGTGAACCCAGGTGAATCCAGGTGAATGGTGAATCCAGGTGAATGGTGAATCCAGGTGAATGGTGAATCCAGGTGAATGGTGAATCCAGGTAAATGGTGAATTTGAACAGACTGAGCTTTGGGACAATATGGTTCAGATCAGGTAAACGATCAAAAAAGAAAGAACAAGATTGCTTTGGCTGTTTGTGTGTCAGTCCCATTCCCAGTTGTCTTCTTATTGCAATTGATAGTAGAGCGGATGTCAATGAACCTGACTGAGCGATGGAAACAAGGGTGACTGACCATTCCTGTGCTACCAATCTGAGGTAGATGAGGCTGAATCTGTCCCAAGAGGTAGCTAAGAGTTGAGGTCTATCTATGTGGAGATGGATTGAGTTGGCCCAGGAGGTAGCTAAGAGTATAGGTCTATCTATGTGGAGATGGATTGAGTTGGCCCAGGAGGTAGCTAAGAGTGTAGGTCTATCTATGTGGAGATGGATTGAGTTGGCCCAGGAGGTAACTAAGATTATAGGTCTATCTATGTGGAGATGGATTGAGTTGGCCCAGGAGGTAGCTAAGAGTATAGGTCTATCTATGTGGAGATGGATTGAGTTGGCCCAGGAGGTAGCTAAGAGTATAGGTCTATCTATGTGGAGATGGATTGAGTTGGCCCAGGAGGTAGCTAAGAGTATAGGTCTATCTATGTGGAGATGGACTGAGTTGGCCCAGGAGGTAGCTAAGAGTATAGGTCTATCTATGTGGAGATGGATTGAGTTGGCCCAGGAGGTAGCTAAGAGTATAGGTCTATCTATGTGGAGATGGATTGAGTTGGCCCAGGAGGTAGCTAAGAGTATAGGTCTATCTATGTGGAGATGGTTTGAGTTGGCCCAGGAGGTAGCTAAGATGTACAGCGTTTGGTAGAGGGAAAGTCTGGGAGGGATTGTGGAAGTAAAATAGATACTTTACTGTCCATTTGGTTAGAAATGTGGATCTGCTTGAGGTTGCTCAGTATGTGTCTGTGTGAGGAGGAGACTGATCAGACTGAAGGAAGGTGGTTTTATTGGACCAGAGGTAATACTAACAGGTGGCATCCGTCCATGGTGGATGTGGATCAGGATTGTTTCCACCTGTGGTGTCCTCCAGATCTCCTCTGGATCTGTGCCGGGTCTTCCGGAGAGCTGGAGGACTTGCTGGAGGACTTGCTGAGGGGGGAGGAACTGTCCTGAGAGGGCTGGGAGTGCCTGTTTCCCTGCCTGGGACTGGGGCTGTAGGAGGTGGTGGTGAAGAAAGAGGGGTACTGGTCCACAGTAGTGCGTCTTCCCTGAGTGGCTGTGGCAGGGCCGGGAGACAAGGGGCCGGGGGGGCGGTGAGGACAGTGGGCCACCATGTGCGTCGCGCTCTGGCAGTAGTGGCACTTCTTTGGCTGGGGCGGCAGGCCACACTCTTTGGCATGGTGGTCTAGTCCTCCACAGTTATAACATCTGAGACAGAGAGTGGAGATCCTTGTCACATTCCAATTCACAAACAAGACATTTCTTTCAACTTCAGGGCTTAAAGTGCATATTTATTCTGAATTTAAAGAATAAAACCTAGAACTTCTTATATGGGATATCGTTACATTTTCTCTAGAATGTAATGCATTATGGTACAAATCCTATTATAACATGCTTACTAGATTGGTTTAATTATATTTACCCAAAATCTGTTGGTCCAAATGTATCCTTTAGATGGCAGCATTTCACAATACACCATAGAATACGCCATAGAATACACCATAGAATACACCATAGAATACACCATAGAATACGCCATAGAATACACCATAGAATACACCATAGAATACGCCATAGAATACACCATAGAATACGCCATAGAATACACCATAGAATACACCATAGAATACGCCATGGAATACACCATAGAATACACCATAGAAAACGCCATAGAATACACCATAGAATACACCATAGAATACACCAATACTGAACCTAACAGAAAACAGTTAAAGTGACCAATGCAAATACAATACTTCTCATATGTGTTCTTATCAAGAGATGACAAACCAAATAAATAGATCATTATTTTCCCTGATAAAATGTGCATTAATAGCAGTTGCCAACATGCTGATATGTATAGCTTACTGCCAAATGTATATAGAAATTAAGTATGTCTACAACAGGCCTAAGGCCTGCAATAAATAACCAAGACGCTGCTCACAGGCGGAAACAATGACAAGGCGATATACATTGATGACAAGGCGAAACAAAGCAGGGTTCCATACAGGGAACTAAGGCGTGTCACTCCAGCCGGTTACATGGTCTGTTTTACTGAATCAAATAGGAAGCTATTCAATTAACTGGTTAATATATAAGAGCAAATCATACCAATTCATTTGCAATAGACGTGATCAGATCATAAACAGATAGGATCATTAGTTATCAGATCATAAACAGATAGGATCATTAGTTATCAGATCATAAACAGATAGGATCATTAGTTATCAGATCATAAACAGATAGGATCATTAGTGATCAGATCATAAACAGATAGGATCATTAGTTATCAGATCATAAACAGATAGGATCATTAGTGATCAGATCATAAACAGATAGGATCATTAGTGATCAGATCATAAACAGATAGGATCATTAGTGATCAGATCATAAACAGATAGGATCATTAGTGATCAGATCATAAACAGATAGGATCATTAGTGATCAGATCATAAACAGATAGGATCATTAGTGATCAGATCATAAACAGATAGGATCATTAGTTATCAGATCATAAACAGATAGGATCATTAGTGATCAGATCATAAACAGATAGGATCATTAGTGATCAGATAATAAACAGATAGGATCATTAGTTATCAGATCATAAACAGATAGGATCATTAGTGATCAGATCATAAACAGATAGGATCATTAGTGATCAGATCATAAACAGATAGGATCATTAGTGATCAAATCATAAACAGATAGGCTCATTACGACATTATTAACTTGCAGTCAGATGTTATACGGCTACATTTCAGGCCGGTCACCCAGTCAGATGTTGTAAGGCTACATTTCAGGTCGGTCACCCAGTCAGATGTTGTAAGGCTACATTTCAGGTCGGTCACCCAGTCAGATGTTGTAAGGCTACATTTCAGGTCGGTCACCCAGTCAGATGTTGTAAGGCTACATTTCAGGCCGGTCACCCAGTCAGATGTTGTAAGGCTACATTTCAGGTCGGTCACCCAGTCAGATGTTATAAGGCTACATTTCAGGCCGGTCACCCAGTCAGATGTTATAAGGCTACATTTCAGGCCGGTCACCCAGTCAGATGTTATACGGCTACATTTCAGGCCGGTCACCCAGTCAGATGTTATAAGGCTACATTTCAGGCCGGTCACCCAGTCAGATGTTATAAGGGTACATTTCAGGCCGGTCACCCAGTCAGATGTTGTAAGGCTACATTTCAGGTCGGTCACCCAGTCAGATGTTATAAGGCTACATTTCAGGCCGGTCACCCAGTCAGATGTTATAAGGCTACATTTCAGGTCGGTCACCCAGTCAGATGTTATACGGCTACATTTCAGGTCGGTCACCCAGTCAGATGTTATACGGCTACATTTCAGGTCGGTCACCCAGTCAGATGTTGTAAGGCTACATTTCAGGCCGGTCACCCAGTCAGATGTTATAAGGCTACATTTCAGGCCGGTCACCCAGTCAGATGTTATACGGCTACATTTCAGGTCGGTCACCCAGTCAGATGTTGTAAGGCTACATTTCAGGCCGGTCACCCAGTCAGATGTTATAAGGCTACATTTCAGGCCGGTCACCCAGTCAGATGTTATACGGCTACATTTCAGGCCGGTCACCCAGTCAGATGTTGTAAGGCTACATTTCAGGTCGGTCACCCAGTCAGATGTTATAAGGCTACATTTCAGGCCGGTCACCCAGTCAGATGTTATACGGCTACATTTCAGGCCGGTCACCCAGTCAGATGTTATAAGGCTACATTTCAGGCCGGTCACCCAGTCAGATGTTATACGGCTACATTTCAGGCCGGTCACCCAGTCAGATGTTATAAGGCTACATTTCAGGTCGGTCACCCAGTCAGATGTTATACGGCTACATTTCAGGCCGGTCACCCAGTCAGATGTTATACGGCTACATTTCAGGCCGGTCACCCAGTCAGATGTTATAAGGCTACATTTCAGGCCGGTCACCCAGTCAGATGTTATAAGGCTACATTTCAGGCCGGTCACCCAGTCAGATGTTATACGGCTACATTTCAGGCCGGTCACCCAGTCAGATGTTATACGGCTACATTTCAGGCCGGTCACCCAGTCAGATGTTATACGGCTACATTTCAGGCCGGTCACCCAGTCAGATGTTATACGGCTACATTTCAGGCCGGTCACCCAGTCAGATGTTATACGGCTACATTTCAGGCCGGTCACCCAGTCAGATGTTATACGGCTACATTTCAGGCCGGTCACCCAGTCAGATGTTATACGGCTACATTTCAGGCCGGTCACCCAGTCAGATGTTATACGGCTACATTTCAGGTCGGTCACCCAGTCAGATGTTATAAGGCTACATTTCAGGCCGGTCACCCAGTCAGATGTTATACGGCTACATTTCAGGCCGGTCACCCAGTCAGATGTTATACGGCTACATTTCAGGCCGGTCACCCAGTCAGATGTTATACGGCTACATTTCAGGCCGGTCACCCAGTCAGATGTTATACGGCTACATTTCAGGCCGGTCACCCAGTCAGATGTTATACGGCTACATTTCAGGCCGGTCACCCAGTCAGATGTTATACGGCTACATTTCAGGCCGGTCACCCAGTCAGATGTTATAAGGCTACATTTCAGGCCGGTCACCCAGTCAGATGTTATACGGCTACATTTCAGGCCGGTCACCCAGTCAGATGTTATACGGCTACATTTCAGGTCGGTCACCCAGTCAGATGTTATACGGCTACATTTCAGGCCGGTCACCCAGTCAGATGTTATAAGGCTACATTTCAGGCCGGTCACCCAGTCAGATGTTATACGGCTACATTTCAGGTCGGTCACCCAGTCAGATGTTATACGGCTACATTTCAGGCCGGTCACCCAGTCAGATGTTATAAGGCTACATTTCAGGCCGGTCACCCAGTCAGATGTTATAAGGCTACATTTCAGGCCGGTCACCCAGTCAGATGTTATACGGCTACATTTCAGGTCGGTCACCCAGTCAGATGTTATACGGCTACATTTCAGGCCGGTCACCCAGTCAGATGTTATAAGGCTACATTTCAGGCCGGTCACCCAGTCAGATGTTATACGGCTACATTTCAGGCCGGTCACCCAGTCAGATGTTATACGGCTACATTTCAGGCCGGTCACCCAGTCAGATGTTATAAGACTACATTTCAGGCCGGTCACCCAGAGAGTTACATATCGCAGCTTTAACTCTTTCAGATGGAAACAAAGTGTTTTGCATGACTGAGCTGGAGGCTTGCAGGGGGTCCCTCACGGTGGCATCTTCAATTAGAACATGCAAGGGGGGAGAGGGAAGGAGAGGAGAGGGGGAAGGGCATTGGAATTTAGGTTTCATCCAGGCTAGTTCGCTTGCTTGGGAGGTTACCTACCAATACCCACTCCTCCACTCCCCAACCCCCAACACATAGACTCCCAATCTAGCTGGTAAGAGTGAATAACCAGTTTTCACAAGACAAGCTGCCATGCTGGTAGTAAAGGTTTCACAATTGTCGCTGAACCTATGTTTTTGTAACATATCAATCGCATAGGCAGGCACTGTTTAGACACATGGTTACATAGTTCACACAACGTTTATGTTGGCATCATTTCTAATACTCGCACAGAACAACAAATCAGCTGAGGTTTGACTTTGAAGTCAACCAATAACTCAAGTGAAGAGAAAGTTGTTGGCACAATTTATTTGTAAATTC
Organism: Oncorhynchus mykiss; assembly: GCF_057628025.1. Classification (NCBI taxonomy): domain Eukaryota; kingdom Metazoa; phylum Chordata; class Actinopteri; order Salmoniformes; family Salmonidae; genus Oncorhynchus; species Oncorhynchus mykiss. The sequence continues at coordinate 27,302,766 of NC_143024.1, forward strand.
CAAAATGTTAAAATATTGTCAATGTTTATAAATATCGGGGAGCCAAGAGTTTAACAGTGTAACACTGTAATACATCAATCCATGAAATAAAAAATATAATAAACCAATATAAAGAATATAAAAAATCAATTCTGGTGGATGTACTAAAGGGAATGTAGTGTTTATAAAATGTTTTTAATCTGCCTATTTGGATCCAGCCAGAAGCTCTGTTACTGACCCAGAAAGGTCAGGGGTTAGAGGTCAACACACTGACCTCAACATATTTCTATTCCTTCTTTTGAAGAAAGATCCCTCTTACATTATAACAATGGGGAGGGAAATTAGGATGAAATGTCTATACAAAAAATAAGTATACATTGTTAAATAAATGTGCTAATTGATGTAGCATAGGCCTAACTCGGGTCATAAAATTAGTATCCACCATAACGCAACATGATGCAATATAACATCACCTAACGATGAATAAAAGGCCAATCCTGTATAAAATAGAAAGCCTGTTTCTATTTTATACACTGACTGAGAATTCCTCTTCAGTCTAAAGTGATATTTGCTCTACATTACAACATTGCATCTGGATGGGAAACAGCTGTTAAAACAGAACATCTACAAATGTGAACGTTTGACATAATGTAAATAATGCAGCAGGAATACACAGAACCTCTGAATCATACACAGGTAAATACGAATATGCAGCTACTGCTAAATAGATTACATCAATGCACACATACACAGGCACACGCACACGCATGTACGCACATAAACACACACCACTAATGATCACGGCAGTACTACTCTGTTCCTTCCAACATCATCTGTTCTGTTGCCAGTCTCAGGCTCAATTCCCTCCCTGCAGCAGCAGGTCTTACCCACTCTATATTCACCCATAACAGAACATTGACTTGAAAGGAAAGTATGTGCTAGTAATTCTATTTCTATGGTTCACTCACCGGTCTCCCTTTGGCTTCCATCTCTGCGGTGGGGCCAGGGTTTTGGGTTTCTGTCTCCTCTCACTGCCCGAGCAGGGGCCTCCCCCGGGGCCTGTGACTTGTACAGACTCCAGGCCCCTGGGGGACCACTGGAAGGTAAACTCTAGTGGCTCTCCCTCCTGCAGTCTGCGAAAGCCCTCCATGTGTAGTTTGCTCTGGGATAGAAGGAGGAGGATAGGACAGGGACAGGATAGGGAGAAGAAGTCACCGATTAGATTGGGATCTCATGTTCTAGTCACACACAGTAAAACCAAATCAACCCACCTCTCCATCTAGGTATCAAGCTCATATACATCCATCTACATCACGTTTGATAACTTTCTACCATGTATCCAAATACGCGCTTGAGGATGACTTTTATGGCAAAGACAGACAGCCGTCATAATGACTGATCCCTACAGTGACTTGCTCCCTGCCATTCCCTGGGTCTGTCGCTGTGGACTGAGCAGATTGGTTCACTTCCTATACCAGAGGATTCAGATGGACCTTAGCACACTACAGCAGAACACTATACTTCCTTAATGCATTCATCCTAGCGTAGCTGGGCGAGACAACCACATCTCACAGTCGTAGTGTGTCAAATAATATGAATTGCTTGATTGAGGTTCATGAGGGAAAAAATACATTTCATCCATCAAAGAAAAACACAATTACCAAATAGAAAATACTATTTCACAATTATTTTATTATAAACATTTAAATAGTAGGTATATATTGTATATAAATGGTAATACTATTTATGTTTTATCAAATTAAACACAGATCATTTAGGTTTTGAATATATTCAACATTTCCTAATAATCTCTCAATTAGAGCTTTATTCCTTTTCTTAAACAACTTTTCATAAACAACTTTTACTATTAACTTTTACTATTTTACCTCAAATGACATTTTCATGGATCTTGTCCAAAATGAATGTTTACTAAATTAATTCATACATTTACAGCAACTGTTACCTCAAATACAGCCTTAATTAAGCCAATTTACCCCCAGTTCACAATACATAATAACTTTTTTCTAATACACAAAAGGAATAGTACTGATTAAAACAAATTATTTGACTTCTGTGAAAGTTGTTTACAGTAATGTAAATTATTGTATATCTGAACAACTGCAGTGACAAACCCCCCTCCCCTAAAAACAAATAACTCCATCTAGCAATGAATAAAACAAACGGAATAACTCATGAATCCTAATGAAACCACATGCAACGAAACTTAACCCTTTACAGAGGCCAACAACTAATCTAGCCCATATTTCTACGAGTCACTCGTAGTCACCGATTTGCATTTCAACAGAAGTCAAAGCATAGGTTCAGGATTCTCTGCTCCAGACACCTCGTCCTCCTCCTGACATATCTGAGCCATCAGCCCTCAGCCCAGGCCAGCTCTCTGTTAGCCCAGGCCAGCTCTCTGTTAGCCCAGGCCAGCTCTCTGTTAGCCCAGGCCAGCTCTCTGTTAGCCCAGGCCAACTCTCTGTTAGCCCAGGCCAGCTCTCTGTTAGTCCTGCTGGAGCCACCTAAACTCTGGGCTACCACAGACCAACCCAGCACAGCAGCCATTTTGCCTGTTTTCGGTTGGGGGAGAGTGTAAGTTGGCCTGGAGAATTTGGGAATGAAAACGGGCATAGAAGAGAAGGGAAAGAGAAAAAGAGAGCAAGGAGACAGAGCAAGGGTACGGGGTATATACAGTACTTTCATTTAATTTCTCCAGCACATGGTCTGTTTACTAGCTCTTCCAATAGTGGATGAAGCTTTTGCCACTGGAAGGCTTGATTTAGAGAAACGTGATATGAATGAGAGGGTTGGAGAGGCCAGATATGATGAATAAATGACAAAACCCCAGAGTTCAGGCTGGGTTAGGCTTCAGCAAGTTTAACTCCTGAATATACCTCAGGCATTTGTTGAGCTTCAACTGTTTCATCGTCAACAGATCACAACAAATTCCCAGTTTAAAGAGAGAAGTTCCCCCATTTGAAGCAGTTATTCAGGTCATTCTACAAAGCCATATGCGGTCTCTCCACAGTCCTCTCTACAAAAGCCTCCTGTTAGTCATTTGTTAGTCACATTTAAGCTATGCAAGGAAACCTAGAGTATATCAATCCACGCAACTTTGTGAAACATTCCCAGAAATCAGTCTCAGATTCATGCACCAAATATTTCCCAGTTAAAATGAATCTGAATTGTAATTGAAGAGTGAGTAAATCATTAATTGCAGTGGTCTCAAAAGTCTGTGGAGACAGTGATTCAACATCAAACAAGCAGGGGTCAAAAGCACACAGACAGATAACATACTGCAACTGCATTGCTCCAACAGCGTTGGTTAGCAGTTAGATGCACTGCCGTCATATGCATTTCATCAGCTGGCCATAGAAATCAGTCTTCTCTACAATCAGTCCCTCTATCAATAGATGACTCGCTGTAAGGAGGAAGTCACGTGAACACAAGTGGGTATCTTTTTTTTCCCTTCTCCCCTTTCTGAGGGAACAAAACACCAGGAAGAAACAAAGACTGGTATTAGCCTAGCTCTGGAAGGAAGGAGGAGCCTGCCAAACACAGTGAGATGAGATGGACTGATGGGCTTTCATAACCAAGGATCCACTCCAGCCAGTCTCCCATCACATCATACACTATGTCCCCCACCACACCACTCCCAAGCAAATCCTACTACATTTACATCTGAGTCATTTAGCAGACGCTCTTGTCCTGAGCAACTTACAGTAGTAGTGAGTGCAATACGTTTTCGCACTGGTCCCCTGTGGGAATCTAACCCACAACCCTGGCCTTGCAAGGGCCATTCTCTACCAATTGAGCCACACAGATTTGGGACTAGGCAAGCTAAATCAAGACTAGACAAGCTAAATCAGCACACCTAAAATGTGGCAATATTTGGGTGGATTTGGTGGAATTCGGGCTCTAATTAGGCTGTAAAGTGTCAATGGAATCTTGCAACATGGCACGGGATGGTGAAGGAAAGCAGTGCTATATAACATGCACAGCCCAAAGCCCACACGAGTGAAATAATGTCCAACATCTAAATCTGGTTGTGAGGTTGGCCTATAAGCACACGGTTAACCTGACAACCACCATGCATGCACCACCTATCTTTTCTTTGGCTTAAAAAAAACCCTCCTATAGAGAGCCCCTTCCCCCGTCTTCTGGGTCTATAAAACATGACGAGTAACATCTATCAATCACCCATTTTTACAATGCAAAATGATTTTACTATAACAATAATTTCCCAAATGTTAATTATTTCCTGTAGTCCTAGATAGATAGACATCTCAAATAACAGCTCATTCACGAGGACTCAGATTCTATGATTCTCCTGATGCTACATCTTAGGTGTTACAATGTTACAACTGCCCCTCAACAATGTCTGGTTGATATAAAAACTATCCAATAGCCTGCACTGTGTGGTCACCTCGTATAGGAGTGGGACAATGTGTATCCAACTCCTGTAGACATGAGGGTTCAGCTTGACTATCTATCAGCTGATTGTTTGTATCCATAGATGGTTCAACTTAACTTACTTGGTGAACAAATACATCCATAGGAGGATCTACGGGAGTTCCCCCACGACTAGTCATGGATATAAACCCGAAGCCCATCCGCACATTGAACCACTTGCAGTGGCCTGCGCCGTGCATGGACTGTTGCTGCCCACCCTGCAAGGATCCTGGCTCCTCTCCTCTATCGCCACCTTTGCCCACCCCTCCTGAAAGCAAGTCGAGAATGCAATGTTAAAACATAAATAAAATCACTTCCCATGTGTTTCAGTAAAACTTATTTGTGCAAATCATTCCGCTTCTGAAATGTATTCTGTCCTGTACACAATTCATATGCAAAGTATTTATTTTCCAGAGCGGGTAACCAACTCATAAAGAACATATACAAAAACGTTATTTACATGATTTGCCAGCAGATGGAATTTGCTTGCAGTTGCTTTGCTTTGATGGCTATCTGATAAATAGCCATCATAGGCTACTTCAACAAGGATATTGAAGTGTTTATATATCAGCTATGAACTTCCATCTGCACGTGCGTCACTTTTAATTTTCTAACAACAAAGGTGAAATAACTTTGTATTTGACGCAAAGGACAGGTGTCCATTGTCACCCATAAAGCTCTGCAAAAAGCGCACAAAAAAACTCGAAGTATATAGCAAACGCCGTGGGCGGTAGGCTACATAACACAACATCTTGGAAATAGATACCCAACAACATCTCCGAGGCTAGTCAGTCCCCTCTCCTTTCCCAGGAAAGAGGGACGCCAGAGAGATCTAAGCAGAGCTACATAGAATATAGAATAACCTTCGTCCATGTTTCCCTGCCAAGTTTCCGCTCCAAACTTCGTTGATATAAACTCTGCTGGTCTTGATATTGTTTATTCTTCTGCGTCAGTCGAATATTCTGATTCAAGCGACCATACTTTAGAGTGCATGATCCAACGTGCGTTCCCCCATAGAGTTTCAGCATATTCTTCTATGGATTTCTCTTTCTCTGTTCACGTGACTCTGTCAATTTACATGCTTTCTGGCTACTATTTTGTTTAGTCCGTGCAAACCGGGATCTTTAGGACGTCCCTAACCAATTGAAGTTGACATGTAAAATGGTTAAGGTAATGGTTAAGGAAAGGGGTTACTGAGGGTTATGGTTAAAGTAAAGGTAGGGGTTAAGATTAGGGTAGGGTTTAGGGTATGGACGTCCCAAGGATACCGGATAGCACTGCCATTTTTTTCTCCTCGAATCCAGGCAAAATAGTTCATTCTGAGCACAGAGATAACCAATCGTCGTTCCACAAACCGAACGTCAACATATTTAATTTATTAATTAGACTTTTCAAAACATAAGTAATTGACACGCAAATGCTTGAGATGTCATTTCATGCCAATAATAACCTGAATGAGTAGCCTAATTTATGTATGGAATTTGTTAAATATATAGGCATATCCTTAAGTCATGATATTTACAGTACCAGTCAAAAGTTTGGACACACCTACTCATTTAACGGTTTTTCTTAATTTTTTGAACTATTTTCTACATTGTAGAATAACATTGAAGACATCAAAACTATGAAGTAACACACATGGAATCATGTAGTAACCAAAAAAAGGTGTTAAACAAATCCAAATATATTTGATATTTGATCAAGGAGAGTAATGCATCAGATGACCTGGCCTCCACAATCACCCAACCTCAACCCATTTGAGATGGTTTGGGATGAGTTGGGCTGCAGAGTGAAGGAAAAGCAGCCAACAAGTGCTCATGATACGTGGGAACTCCTTCAAGACTGTTGGAAAAGCATTCCAGGTGAAGCTGGTTGAGAGAATGCCAAGAGTGTGCAAAGCTGTCATCAAGGCAAAGGGTGGCTACTTTGAAGAATCTCAAAGATAAAATACATTTTGATTTGTTTAACACTTTTTTTGGTTACTACATGATTCTATATGTGTTATTTCCTAGTTTTGATGTCCTCATTATTATTCTAAAATGTAGAAAACAGTAAAAATAAAGAAAAGCCTTGAATGACACAACATGAAAATAAAAATGCAAATGAATTATTGGCTTTATTCTTGAATATAACTAATATGGGCATGGGTGACACTCCATTTAACATTAAAAAAAGCCTTTTAGGGAATTGTAATTGCTGTGTCCAAACTTTTAACTGGTACTGTATATATCAATAAAAACCGTGATCACATTTAACTACAAGGTAACTATTGCACTGAATCTCTCTGTAACTGTGACATATCACACATATGCCTATCCTTCTTGAAATGTTTATGTGAGTAGACTAGACACAGGGTTGATTTATGTGATAGAATAATAACTCATTAAGATAGGGTATCTGTATCGAGGTCTGAAACATGGTGGCTGACATGAACCAGTCTTTCCGGGGATGGACAAATCATTAGCCTAACTACTTTGTCAGACACCAAAAATATATATTTATGAGCACCACAGCCACAATGTTTGGGGCATGAAATAAACCTATTTTCACAGGTATCACAGTTGTCTCACAAAGACAAGCCAACATTACTCTCAACTGTCTTTAAATGTGTATTATTATCTATATTATTATTATTATTATTATTGTTATCACTGTGCTATTGGGAAAAAGCTCTCAAGGTAAGAATGTCACTCTACTCTTTTACACCTGTGCACGTGGCGAATAAACGTTGAAACTTGAAACTCACCAGCTAAAGTGAGTTTAGGCTATTTATCACAACATATGGAAATCCGTATTACTTAAAAGCTAATCTGTGTTGACATGTATGAGGCAACAACAGATTGGCCTAAATATATATCTAACGCGTAAAAGGAAACTTAAGGACAAAACATGAACGCATAGATCATACAGGCATGACCTGACATTCATGTGCTGTTGACATTCCTGTGCTGTTCTCGTCCGTAGGTTATCATTTTTAGCAAAACCCATGTACAGATAAAGTTAGCAGAAATATCTCACTGATAGGCGTATGTGTTCCTTGCATGGTACATATTTAACAGGCCACATAAAGGATATTTGTGCGTATTAAAACCTGGTTTTATTAAATATTATCGTCGAATTGTCGAAATAAAAACAATTCCCCGATAATTTGACTATGGCATAAATAACGACAGAGGGTTCAAATCACAAGAGATTGACCAAGGCGAAGGTTAGGGGAATTCTTTATGAAGGGGATTGGGGGAGAAATACTCCCAATACCATCTAAACATGCCCACACTCCCGCATGAATTCTCTGATGGACTCCACCTCACACTTCAACCCGCCTTCAAATTGTTTGTGAATATACAGAATACGAGAGGAATTGGAGCTCAGCTCAAACGCAGCATGGAACATTGGGCCAGAATGACCAGGCAGCAGCCGTATCAGATGTTACCGAAGCAGTTATTTTCTCAGGTATCATAAAGGAGGGGAGAAATGCGTCAAACTGAATCAGCGCCTATTGGGAAGATTGAGGAGGATTTGGAAACAGAAAACTCAGGGTATAGCCTTATGTGTTGTGTGTATGATATAAAAGGTGAGTACAGAGGGTAAAACATAATCAGACCATGTATAGTCACAGTTATGAGGTGAAAGTATCCATGCATAATTGGTAATGTGATTGGTACTAATTGGTAATGTGATTGGTATCAGTTCTTAACTCTTTTTTCAACCAGAAATGCCGAGGCCACCAGAGAGACTCCCTCTCTCTCCCTTTCTCTCATTTTATCGAGTTCATTAGGTTTCATTCCATGTTCTACCATTGAACACTTTTTTGCAGTCTAGCTTTTGAGTGTCACCAAGGTTCAAATTGTTAAAAAAATCATTAGGCTGCTACTAATATTAACAACTCTAAGAAATGTAGAAAACTACAATTTGACTGTTTAAACTACAATGTAAAGTTTAAATATATCAGAATCAGTTTGTACACATTATATTTAGATCGAATGTCTCTTTTTTTAACAGCTTTGTGGAAAAAACATGCGTAAAATGGGCTCTACTCTCTTGCCTGATCTTGTAACACTTTCCGAGAATCTGAGATCCTTTCGGAGTAATATTGGGGTACTTATGATGGATGTGTGGTGATAATCAGGATTTTTTTTCCCATGCAAAGTGAGTGGCTGGGAAGGGCCCGGGCATTGATGGAATGCATGTGTAAACTATTGTTCGTTCTCTGAGGCTACCGCTTTGCTAAACTGTTGAGCTCAACGAAGTTATATTTTAGGCTTTAAATCTTTAGTCCATCAAATTTTGAAATGCACAATTGTGCCTGATATCAGATTATGGAGATTAAAAATGTTATGTTGAAACACATTAAAGGGAAATTAAATATTGGACAGTGAATCTAGTTAAACCATATGGTAGAATAATAAGTCTCAAACATACTGAACAAAAATATAAACTCAACATGTGAAGTGTGGGTCCCATGTTTCATAATCTAAAATAAAAGATCCCAGAAATGTTCCATAGGAACAAAAAACTTAGCTAAATTTCTTGGCACAAATTTTTTACAGCCCTTTTAGTGAGCATTTCTCTTTTGCCAAGAGAATTCATCCACCTGACAGGTGTGGCATATTAAACAGCATGATCATTACACAGGTGCACCTTGTACTGAGGCCAATAAAAGGCCACTCTAAAATTAGAAGTTTTGTCACACAACACAATGCCTCTGATATCTCAAGTTTTGAGGGAGCGTGCAGTTGGAATGCCACCAGAGCTGTTTCCAGAGAATTTAATGTCGTTTTAGAGAACTTGGCAGTACGTCTAACTGGCTTCACAACCGCAGACCACGTCTAAACACGCCAGCCCAGGACCTCCACATCCAGCTTCTTCACCAGCAGGACCAGCTACCTTGACAGCTGATGGAACTGTGGGTTTGCACAACCAAGAATTTCTGCACAAACTGTCAGAAACCTCAGGGATCTCATCTGAGGGCTCGTCATCCTCACCAGGGTCTTGACCTGACTGCAGTTCGGCATCGTAACCAACTTCAGTGGGCAAATGCTCACCTTCGATGGATCCCGGTTTCAGATGAATCCCGGTTTCAAATGTACCAGGCAGATGGCAGTGTATGGCGTTGTGTGGGCGAGCGGTTTGCTGATGTCAATGTTGTGAACAGAGTTCCCCATGGTGGCGATGGGGTTATGGTATGGGCAAGCATAAGCTGCGGACAACTAACACAATTGCATTTTATCGATGGCAATTTGAATGCACACAGACACCGTGATGAGATCCTGAGGTCCATTGTCGTGCCATTAATCCGCCGCCATCATCTCATGTTTCAGTATGATAATGCACGGCCCCATGTCGCAAGGATCTGTACACAATTCCTGGAAGCTGAAAATCTCCCAGTTCTTCCAATGCCTGCATACTCACCAGACATGTCACCCATTGAGCATGTTTGGGATGCTCTTGTTCGACATGTACGGCTGCGTGTTCCAGTTCCCACTAATATCCAGCAACTTCACAGAGCCATTGAAGAGGAGTGGGACAACATTCAACAGGTCACAATCAACAGTCTGATCAACTCTACGAAGGAGATGTGTCACACACACACACACACACACACACACACACACACACACACACACACACACACACACACACACACACACACACACACACACACACACACAATAGTATTTAGCTTACATTTCTCACATTTTAGGCATCCAGCTGAGGCCTTGGATGGATCATGTAAAAGCAGCTTTTATTGGATTGGACTGGATTGAGTTACACTCCCCATATAAAGACGTACTTATCGCATGCATAATGATTTTAACAGTTTCCTATTTCAGAATAATCCAAGGCATGGTGACCGTGACGCACTTACCTAAGGTTGTCCCCTGCGAGGTCATACCCCTGGATATCTGTGAAGAAGAGCAGGGATGTTTGTTAAGTAGACCCAGAATGCATCGAGGATGTCTCGCGTCTAGACTCCACATTAGCCTCCTGCATTTGGGACATCATTAAAGAGCACTTTCATAACCAGTTGTTGAATGCCCAAGATAACTTAAAGTAAATGTATGAACTGTATGAAATGTGGAAAAAGACAGATTCCACCATTTCCCATTCATATCAACTATAGCATATAATAAATTACTCCCCCAAGTGTAACCTAGGGAAATTGACCATGGATTATTTAAAAATATATATTGTACAATTCAATAAGGCTGAACGCCATCTAGTTCCCGGAGTCGGAAACCCTTAATCAAGCTATGGAGGTAGCGGTCTGGCAAGGGTTAACATCTCAGCTCAGCGACTGGAGACGGGAGAGTTTGGCCACAGAGTTTCTAAACCCAGAGGCGCAACATCGCAAGACTACTGGGAACACTTGCGAAACAGACCAAACAGACCAGGCCAATGAGTCAATGAACGAAGTAAAAAATTATTCCTTAGTTGTTAGTTTTCTCAAAATCTACAAAGGTACAACCTAGATTCGAGCGAATGTTTTTAATAAACAAATGTCATTACTCCAAACTTGTGAAAGTGACAAACTGATAGGATTTCATTTTTCTTCAAAAACAACCTATATCGAAGGAGTGCCGTTGATTTGACGGCCGGCACGTGCAGTTCGGCGCAAGACGACCATTAGACATGTTTCTATGCATGCACTTGGCGAGCCAACGTCTACATGACATCGCTTAAATTGGAGAAGCAATTTTAGCCCATCTTCATACTGTACTGCCTTTTGGTTTCACAGCTGTTTTGCCTATTACCTCACCATCTCTATCTTCGGAATATAGCCTTTTAGAAAGTATAGCCTATGAATTTCAATAGAATTTAGGTAAGAATGTCCACATGGTAACAAACTGGATGCTAAAAAATTGCATTGATTAAAAAGCCTATAAGAACATGAAATAAATGTAATATTTTTCATTATAGTTACATAATCTCCCCTTTGGCTCATTTGACCCCCTCCAGTCTCTGCATTGCCTGGTCCAAAATCAAAGCATACTTGCATAACGTTTATGGTTAATTAATTGCTGAACATTAGGCAAGAGGAAGAAGTGGGGAACACATATGCATCCATTTAGCTTACCGATTCTTCACCACTGCCTAGAATATAGCAACTGATGGAAAGGCTATCAGTTCCTGAGGAAGGATGGAGAGGGTAGTTTGTATCGATACTAGTCTTGGTAAGCTGTTTGCAGCTACCAGCTGTATGGGGGGTGATTCATGCCAGAATTAAGCCTCATGAAGCTACTGATACCTCTCACCAAGTCACCTAACGTCTTCCTAGCTCCATAAAATAACAGCATGAATTTACATGGACTGTCAAACTGCCGACGCGTTCACGTCACGTGACACGTACACGTCATGTAGACGCAGTGTTCACATTGCGTAACGTGTCACTGACATGTCACGTGCCAGTTGGCGTGTAAGTTTATCATGAATGATCTTACCGTGAACGCCTTAAAAACATCTACATGTGTTACGCGTTGTGTTAGTTTAAGTGTCAGTTTAGTTCATCAATTTAATTTGTCGATTTAGCTAAAATAGGCCTATCTTCTCAATGCAAAAAAATTATTAGGCTTGTTGATATCGCAGCCACCATTATTGTGTAGATATGCCTATTTCTCGCATCAATACAAACTCAAGGGCTTCTTGGTAAGCTAGTGGTTAGAGCGTTGGGCCAGTAATCTTAAGGTTGCTAGACCAAATCCTAAAGCCGACATGATAAACTTTTTTTTGTCATTTTGCCCGAGCAAGGCAGTTAACCCACTGTTCCTCAGGTGACCAATACGTGGATTTCGATTAAGGCAGCCCCCCACACCTCTCTGATTCAGAGGTTGAATGCATTGTTGTACAACTGACTAGGTATCCCCTTTTCCTTTCCTTTGTTAGGGGTAGTCTAGGTCTCTAGTGGCGCATTCAAAACAATCCCCCCCCCCCTTTTTGTTCAGGGACACATTATTCAATTTCTGTTCGTCACATGTCTGTGGAACCTGTTCAGTTTATGTCTCAGTTGTTGAATCTTGTTATGTCCAGGCGCTGCTGCCATCTTTGTTCTGAGTGTTTGCAGTGCCAGTGTTTTTAGCTAATCTATGCAGCTCACATTATGTGCCCAGTATGATAGTTTTCTTGCTCTTTCTTAGCAGATAATGACAACTTGACAATAACAGTAGCTGATGTAATGAAACGTTGGAGGGTGGTTGATAATGGAGAACATCAGGTGGGTCCATGTCTGGGTGTTAGGCAGAACCACTAGGTCCTGGAGAACAGGAGCAGAGTAAAGGGAACAGGGTAGGAAACAGACATAAAAAAGCAAACCCACAGGTTAAATTATTATCAGGTATGTAAAAATACAGTTATTGAATGATTTAATATAAATGTTTGATTAGACATGCAATAATTTGTTTTTTATGTCAGTGGGGTTGGTAAGGGAAGGTCCCTGGAAAAGATAAAGATGAGTTGTGAGAAACTCCAGGGTGGTGTTATGACCACTGGAGCCATACACCTTAACAGTACCTACCTGGTTGTGACGGTTACTTAACGTGACCCACTGGTTAGCCTTGAGATTGACTTTTGGCAGAAACCCCTGTGCCAGTGTTGGTACTGGCGAAGCTGCCCACCACTAGGCAGCAAACTTAAATAGTTATCATCGCCTTAACGGATGTTGACCCCAGCTAGGAGCGAAAGAGCACCAAGCTTTCCCAGGTCTCAACTTCCTTTCGTCTTTCTTCCAAGCCAAGTTATTCACCCAGATGTCGAAGCACTAGGTCACCTTGATTCTTCTCAGGTGGCTCTCCTTCTCATGCACCCTGTCCACGTTGTCTCACCTTGATTGATAATAGAAATAAATGCATTTATATTTCATATTATTACAAATACATCTTATATACAGTACATCAAAAAGAAATGAGGACAAAGGCACTCTTCATATAATTAATTAAAATGCCTTTATTAGCATGGCATGTTCAATAGAAACAAAGTTTTTTTAAAACAACGCGTTTCGGCTGCACGGTTGGCGTCATTAAAACTCGTTTTTCAACCACTCCACAAATTTCTTGTTAACAAACTATAGTTTCGGCAAGTCGATTAGGACATCTACTATGTGCATGACGAAAGTAATTTTTCCAACAATTGTTTACAGACAGATTATTTCACTTATAATTGACTGTATTACAATTCCAGTGGGTCAGAAGTTTACATACACTAAGTTTATTGGGCCTTTTAAACAGCTTGGAAAATTCCATAAAATGATGTCATGGCTTTAGAAGCTTCTGATAGTTTAATTGACATAATTTGAGTCAATTGGAGGTGTACCTGTGGATGTATTTCAAGGACTACCTTCAAACTCAGTGATTCTTTGCTTGACATCATGGGAATATCAAAAGAAATCATCCAAGACCTCATAAAAAAAACTGTAGACCTACACAAGTCTGATTCATCCTTGGGAGCAATTTCCAAATGGCTGAAGGTACCACGTTCATCTGTACAATCAACAGTACGCAAGTATAAACACCATGGGACCACGCAGACGTCATACCGGTCAGGAAGGAGACGCGTTCTGTCTCCTAGAGATGAACATACTTTGGTGCGAAAAGTGCAAATCATTCCCAGAACAACAGCCCAGGACATTGTGAAGATGCTGGAGGAAACCGGTACAAAAGTATCTATATCCACAGTAAAACGAGTCCTATATCGACATAACCTGAAAGGCCGCTCTGCAAGGAAGAAGCCACGGCTCCAAAACCGCCATAAAAAAAGCCAGACTAAGGTTTGCAACTGCACATAAGATCGTACTTTTTGGATTAATGTCCTCTGGTCTGATGAAACAAATATAGAACTGTTTGGCCATAATGACCATCGTTATGTTTGGAGGAAAAAGGATGAGGCTTGCAAGCTGAAGAATACCATCCCAACTGTGAAGCACGGGGCTGGCAGCATCATGTTGTGGGGGTGCTTTGCTGCAGGAGGGACTGGTGCACTTCACAAAATAGATGGCATCATGAGGTAGGAAAATCATGTGGCTATATTGAAGCAACATCTCAAGACATCAATCAGGAAGTTAAAGCTTGGTTGCAAATGGGTCTTCCAAATGGACAATGACCCCAAACATACTTCAAAAGTTGTGGCAAAATGGCTTAAGGACAACAAAGTCAAGGTATTAGAGTGGCCATCACAAACCTCACTGACCTCAATCCTATAGATAATTTGTGGGCAGAACTGAAAAAGTGTGTGCGAGCAAGGAGGCCTACAAACCTGACTCAGTTGCAGCAGCTAGGTCAGCAGGAATGGACCAAAATTCCCCCAACTTATTGTGGGAAGCTTGTGGAGGCTACCCAAAATTGTTGAAGGCAATTTAAAGGCAATGTTACCAAATACTATTTGAGTGTATGTAAACTTCTGACCCACTGGGAATGTGATGAAAGAAATAAAACCTGAAATAAAGAATTCTCTCTACTATTATTCTGACATTTCACATTCTTAAAATAAAGGGGTGATCCTAACTGACCTAAGACCAGGACTTTTTACTCTGATTAAATGTCAGGAATTGTGAAAAACTGAGTTTAAATGTATTTGGCTAAGGTGTATGTAAAATTCTTACTTCAACTGTATATCTTGGAAGGCCAGAAAATAAATTAACAGCGAACAATCAGTTTTACCTGGTCAAAAACCTCCACATCCTTCTCAGTCCGTGCCTGAAGGTGGTCTTCGAAGGCGTTCTGATCTGGATCGACAAATTCCACCACATCAGGTGGAGTATCAGTGACCTCAAAGTACATTATACAAAACAGCAAAAGAAAAACACTTACAGTAAGTCAATCAAAAAAACGATACTTCATAATGTCATATACAAGTGCATTGTGTACGTTAGTTAAATGCTACGGGTCCCTGCCATATAGCAGGCTATAGAGAGATTACTCTGGAGGCCTGGACACTGCTGTGTTGTGTGTAAAGATAATTACCTTCAGATTGTCCTTCCATCATTCCAGGTACCCGTCAAGGGATTGCCCGTGGCAGTCCCGTTGGTCTGTTCATCCAAACGTGGAGCACCATACATCTACACATTGTATATAAAACTCACTGTACTATCAGTGTCAATTTCGGGGGAAAAAAACCTCTAAATTACTTGACGCCTATGCGAAACAATGCTATGGTGACCTTCCTGGTCCCTTCCCTCAAGTCAGCGAGTCAACACAGGAAGGAGTAATGGATGGATAGTTCATTTATTTCCGAAGCTGCAATCATGGGACACACACAGTATGGATGAAGGATGAGTAGTCTGCGGGATATAAATAGCACTCCCACAGCAATTCTCCATAGATCTGTTCTATAATATACTAACAAAAGAACAATTGAAATGTCTATCAAAGTCATTGTGTTCGTATAGTGCATTTAACAATTTCTAATAATTCCTAATTTACCATACTAAAAATATATTCTTATCTCATATTCACAACCTCAGAATTAACTATCATCCATTTTAGTTTTCAAACTTTGTCAAATGAACCTGAAATTACTCAACGTCACCCTCTTGTGGCGAAGAAATATAATACACCTAGAATGTACCACATATTTTCCTGAACTAACAAATCCAGGCTAATACGCTGCTTGCTGGTGCTCATAAATGAATATAACATGTACTTTATACATTTGTCATAAATTACCTGCAATCATGGGACAAACAGTATGGATGAATGATGAATAATCGACGGGATATAAATAGCACTCCTAAAGAAGATGCAAGTTAGCTAGAATAAAACACACATGGCAAACTGAGATTCGGCAAATAACATATAAAGAGTGGCTTATTTGACGCCAAACCAACAACATTAGTTACAAATAAGATAAATTGCTAATGTACGATGTAAAAGGTGGATTTTATGATGTAATGTCAACTTCATACATTTCTATCCATTCAATTTTCAACTCAATACAATTCAAGTGGCTTTATTGGCATGGGAAACATATGTTAACATTGCCAAAGCAAGTGAGGGAGATAATATTCAAAGTATTTTCGAATTCTTTGTGGATCTGTGTAATTTGAGGAAAATATGTGTCTCTAATATGGTCATACATTGAGCAGGGGGTTAGGAAGTGCAGCTCAGTTTCCACCTCATTTTGTGGGCAGTGTGCACATAGCCTGTCTTCTTTGGAGAGCCAGGTCTGCCTAAGGGGGCCTTTCTCAATAGCAAGGCTATGCTCACTGAGTCTGTACATAGTCAAAGCTTTCCTTAAGTTTGGGTCAGTCACAGTGGTCAGGTATTCTACCACTGTGTACTCTCTGTTTAGGGCCAAATAGCGTTCTAGTTTGCTCTGTTTTTTTGTTAATTCTTTCCAATGTGTCAAGTAATTATCTTTTTGTTTTCTCAGGATTTGGTTGGGTCTAATTGTGTTGCTGTCCTGGGGATCTGTGGGGTGTGTTTGTGTTTGTGAACTGAGCCCCAGGACCAGTTTGCTTAAGGGACTCTTCTCCAGGTTCATCTCTCTGTAGGTGGTGGCTTTGTTATGGAAGGTTTGGTAATCGCTTCCTTTTAGGTGGTTATAGAATTTAACGTCTCTTTTCTGGATTTTAATAATTCTGCTCTGCATGCATTATTTGGTGTTCTACGTTGTACACTGAGGATATTTTTGCCGAATTCTGCACGCATAGTCTCCATTTGGTGTTTGTCCCATTTTGTGAATTCTTGGTTGGTGAGCAGACCCCAGACCTCACAACCATAAAGTGCAATGGGTTCTATAACTGATTCAAGTATTTTTAGCCAAATCCTAATTTGGTATGTCGAATTTTATGTTCCTTTTGATGGCATAGAATGGTAGTCTTTAATAGTTGATTCTGAGATTTGTATTTGATCATGTATATGTTTTTGCTGTTTGTTCTTCGTTATAAAGCCAAAAAGATTGGATAGAAAATTCTTCATGTTGTTTTTAATATATTCCAATTTTCCCAGAAGTGGTTAGTCTATGGATTCTTCAATTACATTGAGCTGATTTCTGACGTGCTGTTCCTTCTTTTTCCATAGTGTATTTCTGTATTGTTTTAGTGATTCACCATAGTGAAGGTGTAGACTCAGGTTTTCCGGGTCTCTATATTTTTGGTTGGACAGGTTTCTCAATTTCTTTCTTAGATTTTTGCATTCTTCATCAAACCGTTTGTCATTGTTGTTCATTTTCTTCGGTTTTCTATTTGAGATTTTTAGATTTGATAGGCAAGCTGACACCTTCACTATTACAGTGGAACGTTTTGGAACGTTTTATCCAGGAAGTTGTCTAAAAGGGATTAAATTTGTTGTTGCCTAATTGTTTTCTGGTAGGTTTCCAAACTACATTCCTTCCATCTGTAGAATTTCTTAATTTTACTCAGTTCCTTCGTCTTGGATGCCTCATGATTGAGTATTGCTTTGTTCAAGTAGACTGTGGTTTTGCTGTGGTCTGATAGGGGTGTCAGTGGGCTGACTGTGAATGCTCTGAGAGACTCTTGGTTGAGGTCAGTGATAAAGTAGTCTACAGTACTACTGCCAAGAGATGAGCTGTAGGTGTACCTACCATAAGAGTCTCCTCGAAGCCTACTACTGACTATGTACATACCCTGCGTGTGACAGAGCTGCAGGAGTTGTGATCCATTTTTGTTGGTTATGTTGTCATAGTTGTGCCTAGGGGGGCATATGGGTGAGGGAATGCTGTCACCTCCAGGCAGGTGTTTGTCCCCCTGTGTGCTGAGGGTGTCAGGTTCTTGTCCGGTTCTGGAATTTAGGTCGCCCCAGACTAGTACATGTCCCTGGGCCTTGAAATGATTGATTTCCCCCTCCAGGATGGAGAAGCTGTCTTCATTAAAGTATGAGGATTCTAGTGGGGGGATATAGGTAACACACAGGAGGATATTTTTCTCTGTTAAGATAATTTCCTTTTGCATTTCTAGCCAAATGTAAAATGTTCCTATTTTGATTAATTTAATGGAGTGAGTTAGGTCTGCTCTATACCTAATCCCGAAGGTCTGGGGGGGGGGGTGTCTAGCTGGTCTGGGCGGGGTGTGTATTGATCTGTTGCTCCTGTGTGAAGTGTTGGGGATACGTTCGAGAGCGATGTCCTTTAGAGTCCAGGCGAAGGTGGGCACTGCTGTCTTGTATAGGTGGACCTGGTCATAGAGGCTGTTCAAGTCCAGGGGGGAGTGGTGGGCCAGGAAAACATTTGATTTTGAGGCACAGTCAAGCGAAATACTTGCGTTTACCCGCTGTATGGTAGCAGGGTTGAGATAACCACTTGTGCATTGGGGAAAGTAGAAGAAGCTTTTTCAATCACTCCCTTCAGTGATGTGGCCACCCTTTCCTGCTGTGTTCTCAGGTTGTTTGTGCCTGTGTGTATTATTATGTGGCTAGGTGAACCTAGTTGGTCCTCAGACAGAAGGTCTAGGATGCGCTGGGTGAACCTAGTTGGTCTTCAGACAGAAGGTCTAGGGCGTGCTGGATGAACCTAGTTGGTCCTCAGACAGAAGTTCTAGGGCGCGCTGGGTGAACCTAGTTGGTCCTCAGACAGAAGGTCTAGGGAGCGCTGGGTGTTTGGACACCAGAGTTTAGACACACTTTGTTTGGGAACTTTGTTTTCTTGTGTATATTTCCCATTTGAGTCCATAAGGAGTACAATCTGTGTCTTGTGTGTCTTGTATATGTCCTCAGTGGGTGTGGGGGGGTTGTCAGGAGGGCTTTCAGGGTGGCTGACAGGGAGGGTGCTCAGAGGGGGTGAGAGCCGCTGGGCTTGGGGTTCTTCATTAGTCTGTTCTACTGTGATGTCGGTGCTATGGTCAGGCTCTGGTGTGGACTGTTCTGCTGTGGTGTCGAGACTTTTGTCGGGAGCTGAGGTGGGCTGTTCTGCTGGCTTCTCTGCAGGGGTGGCCACCTCTCTAGTGGGTTGTTCTCTGTCACACGCCATCTCCCTCAACCTCTCCTCCAGCAGTCCGATCCTCTCCTCTAGTGCTTTGTTCTTCTCCTGGTCTTGTTTTTTATATTGTTGATGTTGTCTCACCACAGTCCAGAGTGCAGATATGTCACTTTCCACCTCCAGCTCTCCGGGTCTGGTTAAAGGGGTGTTGTTGTGCTGTACTGTTGTAGCCAGGATTAGCTATTTCAAATCAAATCAAACTTTGTCACATGTGCCGAATACAACAAGTGTAGACCTTACCATGAAATGCTTACTTACAAGCCCTTAACCAACAGTGCAGTTCAAGAAGTGTTTAAGAAAATATTGATCAAATAAACTAAAGTAAAAACTAAAGTAAAATAAAATAAAAAGTAACACAATAACATAACAACAACGAGGCTATATACAGGGGGTACCGGTACCGAGTCAGTATGCGGGGGTACAGGTTAGTTGAGGAACTTAAAACTTTCCACTTTCTCCGCTACTGTTCCATCGATGTGGATGATCATCTCCTTTGTTTTGTTGACGTTGAGTGAGAGGTTATTTTCCTGACACCACACTCCGAGGCCCCTCACCTCCTCCCTGTAGGCTGTCTCATCAAATGTGTGCTAAAAGTGGGAATGTTTCATAGTATTTCTGATTAACTCACCACCACAAATCAAATCAAATCAAATGTATTTATATAGCCCTTCGTACATCAGCTGATATCTCAAAGTGCTGTACAGAAACCCAGCCTAAAACCCCAAACAGCAAGCAATGCAGGTGTAGAAGCACGGTGGCTAGGAAAAACTCCCTAGAAAGGCCAAAACCTAGGAAGAAACCTAGAGAGGAACCAGGCTATGTGGGGTGGCCAGTCCTCTTCTGGCTGTGCCGGGTGGAGATTATAACAGAACATGGTCAAGATGTTCAAATGTTCATAAATGACCAGCATGGTCGAATAATAATAAGGCAGAACAGTTAAAACTGGAGCAGCAGCACAGTCAGGTGGACTGGGGACAGCAAGGAGTCATCATGTCAGGTATTCCTGGGGCATGGTCCTAGGGCTCAGGTCCTCCGAGAGAGAGAAAGAAAGAGAGAATTAGAGAGAGCATATGTGGGATGGCCAGTCCTCTTCTGGCTGTGCCGGGTGGAGATTATAACAGAACATGGCCAAGATGTTCAAATGTTCATAAATGACCAGCATGGTCGAATAATAATAAGGCAGAACAGTTGAAACTGGAGCAGCAGCACGGCCAGGTGGACTGGGGACAGCAAGGAGCCAATTAATTTTATTCTTCACAGATATCCACAGAACCATGACTGCAATATAGGCCTACACTCAGATAAACATGTGCTATCTACAACCTAACAGGATTCTTCCGCTGTCCCCATGGGATAACCATTTTTGGTTCCAGGTAGAACACCTTCTGTGTTAAGGTAGAACCCTTTTGGTCTCCATTCCACAGAGGGTTCTACCTGGAACCAAAAAGTTCTCTCCTTTGGTGACAGCCAAAGAACCCTGTTGGAACCCTTTTCTCAAAGAGTGTACTCAACAAGCTTAGCCTATTAAGTTTATACCAGTTATTAAGTTTATTTGATTCTGTACTCAAACATATGCCTGCTATTCAAGATCTAGATCCCAAGGGGTCTTTATTTTCATACTGTATAATCTCACTCTCATCACCATCTCCTTTGCCATCTTATCAAGTCTTCACTTGGAACATTCATACACACACACACACACACACACACACACACACACACACACACACACACACACACACACACACACACACACACACACACACACACACACACACACACACACACACACACACACACACACACACAATAGTACAATAGTATTTAGCTTACATTTCTCACATTTTAGACATTCAGCTGAGGCCTTGGATGGATCATGTTACACTGAGATGGCACAGGGGTATATGTTGTAGTGGAAATTTCCTGTATTTACCAAATCATGAGAGCAAACCACCACACAAGTCAGAGTTATCATAAAGTCCATCTTTAATTATTATGAGCTCCATCACAACCCTGTGACTCTCAGACCAATTCAGTGTCTATAAATGAATTCTCTGAGAGTCCTTACACATTGCAACTGAGATCCTTTATAGAAAAGACACACATAGCCAGACAGCATTGGCTTGAAATTATCGTTCAGCTTTGTCTCCTAAACTATGTTCTTATCTCACACTTGGTACCACTCAGGACCAGCACCATTACCTCACCCAATAGCATATATCAAATACACCCCCTCCTGGACAAGATCACAGAGAGACAGTGACTGGCACACAGACATTGTGGAGCCAAGAGATAATTGGTTCCCCCTCCATCATCCCTTCAGATGGTTTAAAATATATGTTTACATATGAAGACAAGCTTGACCTCTCCCCTTTCTGTGACCCAAGTAACTGAACCCTGACAGAGAACAGATAACTGCAAACGGCAAACAGTATTATCCAAAATAAGACATTCTATTGACAAATATCTCACATAAGAATGCAATAAAATAAATAAAACATTTTATTTATAAATGTTACCCAAAGAATTCTGATTCTGCTACGACAATGTACAGTCATTTTTAGTGTGGTGGCAAAGTAGGAGAGGAGAAGAGGATGTGGTTACTTGTGGAGGGAGAACAATGAGGGGGGTGGGTTGAGCACCTACAGTGAAGCTGAGTGGTTGCTCTGGCTCATAACATCTTGAATAAAAGAAAGAGATTTAGAAGTGAGTTCCACATTGCCATAGTTCAGCAGCTGAAAAGCCATCATTAACATACTCCCAGAGATAGCAATGTATTCACTGAATGAAGTAGCCTACCATCCTCATTTACAATTGTATTCATCAATGTAATAAATGATACTATAGCACATTCAATTACATTATTATTGTAGACTATAGACTACTCCTGTATCTACCTTGTACAATAACGTAATCATTGAATGAAATAGCGTACCCATCCACATTTACAATTGAATTGATCAATTCGCTAAATAATGCTAGCAAGCACATACAGTTACATTGTGGTAGAATAGGCTACTACTGTATCCACACTATATTAGGATACCGTTGTGATATTGTCAGGCCTGATTTTTAGGTCTTCCATCGAAGTTGCATGTTGTACCTAGTTTCCCTTCAGTGAAAAGTAGTTATTTAATTTACAATTGAATTAATCCATTAAATAAATATTACTAGCACATCAAATTACATTATTGTACCCTAGTCTACCCCACTATTGACACAGTAAATTATATTGCCTACGTGCTTTTGACAATACGTTAACAACAAAAAAATATTATTTTCAAATAAACCAAAATTTGCCTTAGTTTCCTAACTTAAATACAGCCTACTTACTCCTCAATTGGATCAAGGACATCTTGGTCATTATTTTCATCGTCTCGAATAAGGAAACTATCTTGGGCAGACACTCGCTACTGTCACTTGTAAAAAACGAATGAATGTTGTGTTGCCGCCGAGCTCTCAAATACCGTGCCAGTCTCTCACTCTATGAACGGTCACTGCAATCCGGATTCCTTGGGGCGTCCTTACCCTAAACTAACACTAAACTTAACCAATTTACATTTATACTTGATAGAGGTGTGGACATCCTAAAGATCCCGTATAGCACGGACCCTCTGGGAAAGTCTATGAACTGTTCTATTCGACTGAAGGGACATCCCAAGGAGCCTAAAAATAGCAACTATTAACTCCTCTGAAAGCCATGGACACAACTCTTATTGGTTGTCTGATGTGGAACTGGTAATAATACAGTCTGTGATTGGCTAACAACTTTTAGATCTGTATACAGCGAGATAAGATAACATGCCATGAGGTGTTGAGGCAAACACAGATTATCTATAGATTGGGCATAATCTTTTCTCTGCCATTAGCGATAACAGGAAATACACAAACTGTAGGCTACACTATAGTTCAAGGTGGCTTTGTACTGGAAAAATTGTACGTTTCTAACATTTATGGTTGAGATTGAATTAATATAAATATAAACTATGCACATTATGACTTTCATTAACACGCGATGCAGGCATCACGCAGATGTTAGTAGGGCATTGGTATCATGTCATGTCAGGTGGTACGGTTGCCTAGGCTTATATATGTCCCTTATCACCCCCCATACAGCTGCGCTGTCCAGCCAAAGTGCCTCTGTGCAGCCTCACCTTTTGCTACTCTCATGACTGATTGGATGCCTGTACAAATAGCGCCAAATTGGAACAGTGAGTGCTGCCCCTAGGAACTCAGTGCAATCATGTTGATATAGGTAACAGAGTAGCACCATCTAGTGTTAATTTCATTACATTGAAGGAAAGCCTAGTACAGTAATGTGTAGTGTGTAGCCTATTGGAAATGGGCAGCAATATATTTTATATTACGTTTCTCCCCCCAAAAAGCCTTTTTTCATAATTAGAAACTTCAATTGTGTTGTTCATTTGTGTGTTGACTGTGTTTGTTACTTTCGATGTGTAGTTTCTATTTTAGACCTTCACAGCAATAGGTAGGCCTGGGTATCTATTTAATTTCCGAATGTGGAATTTACATGAAAGCCTTTGCTCTCTTGTGTCATCTGGTGCTTTCTGGGGATTGGCTCTCTAGGATGCAGCCGTAATAAATGTAGTGAAATATATCATGTGAATAGTAAACCATACAATAACTACAATACAATTCACAATCGAACAGTCTACATTGTTTTCAAATAGCTAGTCTTGTGGTAGAAGAGATTCGAATTAAGATGAAAGTTGTTTGATTATACTACAGTGTTTGGGTAGCTATCAAGCAACGTGCATCGATGAAGAAGAATCTAAACGTCGATTTTAAAAACAAATTGAACACGGATGTTATTTTTAGGAAACTTAAATTCCCAATAAGGGATAGCCTACCAGACTAAGAGTTTTAGTATTTCGATTGGAACGGACCTTTTTGATCCTCCTCACAGATATATTGTTCATACAGAACATTTACATCTCAAGTTAAACCAGACAAAACTTAATTTAATTCATCTGAATCACAGAATTGGACAATAAAAACAACAACAATGTATTCAAATGTTTGCCCAAAATGATGGGTAACATCTAAGAATGTTACACGTTTGAACAGCAATTTTTATTAAACATATTTAAAAAAGTTAATGCACAAATTAACTGCAAATATTTCTGTAAGACTAAATTCATGAAATTCTGCATGAAAAAAAGGTACATTTCCATGTGAAGATGTTGTAAGTGCCAAAGGTGTAAAAGAGAGAAAGAACAAGAACAAGTTCTGGTGCCGTTTTGGTTGTCAACAATTATATTAACAAAATATTAATATTTCAGAATTTCTAGAAGGAATTTAACTCCTGGACATAAAACGAAAATGTAGGCATTTCTAAATATAACACATTTTCTCTCTTTCAGATAAAGGGCTCATTTTGATAAACCTGAAATAAATATAAAATTTCTAATCTTTCCTGTATTAATTCATTACTTAATTGTTTACTTGGTCCTGTTAGTTTTTATGATTTTGTTATTATTTTATTTTCTAATAAATGTTTCCAGTGATGGGAATTGAACAACAGATTGTTATCAATACACAAATGAATTCAGGGCTGATTATTACTAATTGATAATATCTGACATTTGTAGCTCAAAAGGTATTATTGTAATTAAAATAAATAGTAAGAGTGAATTTAATGTTGTAATCCAAATGTTGATTTTCATAATTTATTGTCATTTTTTTGTATAATTTAACTGGTTAATCTTTGGATATATTACACTACCCATAATACCTTTCTCTTGGTGCATTTTTTTTGTTATCACAAAGGTAAATATAAAATGTAATGATGATGAATAAATCTTTCAATTAGTCAATGTTTTTTTTCTCCTGTTTACCACACTTTACTTGTCATATCATTTACATAGAGACATTTTTGGCCTCAGTCCTTATGCTTACACATTGAAAAAGCATGCAAATCAGAATTTTCAATGCAAACAAAGTGTGACGTTATGAGATGCATGACATTGTTAGAGGTTTTCGCTGATGAGGTTCACTAATTCACTAAACCATATAGAGATATACACAGACCCACTTCAGTTTGCATACCGCCCCAACAGGTCCACAGATGACGCAAACGCCTGCACACTGCCCTTTCCCATCTGGACAAAAAGAATACCTATGTAAGAATGTTGTTCATTGACTACAGCTCAGCATTCAACACCATAGTACCCTCCAAACTCATCATCAAGCTGGATGCCCTGGGTCTCAACTCCTCCCTGTGCAACTGGGTCCTGTACTTTCTGACGGGCCGCCCCCAGGTGGTGAAGGTAGGAAACAACATCTCCACTTCGCTGACCCTCAACACTGAGGCCCCACAAGGGTGTGTGCACAGCCCTCTCCTGTACTCCCTGTTCACCCACGACTGTGGCCACGCACGCCTCCAACTCAATCATCGAGTTTACAGACGACAAAAAAGTAACGGGCTTGATAACCAACAACGACGAGACGACCTACAGGGAGGAGGTGAGGGCACCAGAGTGTGGTGTCAGGAAAACAACCTCTCACTCAACGTCAACAAAACAAAGGAGATGATTTTGGACTTCAGGAAACAGCAGAGTGAGCACCCCCCCATCCACATCGAAGGGACACCACTGGAGAAGGTGGAAAGTTTTAAGTTCCTGGGCGTACACATCACAGACAAACTGAAATGATCCACCCACACAGACAGTGTG
The DNA here is from genome assembly GCF_057628025.1 of Oncorhynchus mykiss. Lineage (NCBI taxonomy): Eukaryota > Metazoa > Chordata > Actinopteri > Salmoniformes > Salmonidae > Oncorhynchus > Oncorhynchus mykiss. The sequence continues at coordinate 27,328,817 of NC_143024.1, forward strand.
GTGAAGAAGGCACAACAGCTCCTCTTCAACCTCAGGAGGCTGAAGAAATTTGGCCTGTCACCCAAAACCCTGACTAACTTTTACAGATGCACAATCGAGAGCATCCTGTTGGGCTGTATCACAGCCTGGTACGGATGTGATACCAAAAGGCTCTCCAGAGGGTGGTGCGGTCTGCACAACACATCACTGTGGGAAAACTACCTGCCCTCCATGACACCTACAACACCCGTTGTCACAGGAAGGCCAAAATGATCATGAAGTACAACAACCACCCGAGCCACTGCCTGTTCACACCGCTATCATCCAGAAGGCGAGGTCAGTACAGGTGCATCAAAGCTGGGCCTGAGAGATAGAAGCTGTTTTTCAATCTCAAGGCCATCAGACTGTTAAATAGCCATCACTAACTCAGGGAGGCTGCTGCCTACACTAAGACCCAATCACTGGACACTTTAATAAATGGATCACTAGTCACTTTAAACAATGCCACTTTAAATAATGCCACTTTAATAATGTTTCCGTATCTCACTTTACTCATATTACTTGTATATACTGCATTTTATATAATCTACTGCCTATGCCGCTCGGCCATCGCTCGTGCATATATTTATATGTACATATTTTCATTCACCCCTTTAGATTTGTGTGTATTAGGTAGTTGGTGGGGAATTTTTAGATTACTTGTTAGATTTGTGTGTAGTAGGTAGTTGTTGGGAATTGTTAGATATTACTTGTTAGATATTACTACACTGTTGGAACTAGAAGCACAAGCATTTCGCTACACTCGCATTAACATCTGCTAACCATGTGTATGGTTAACAGATGTTCATGTTAAAATAATGTTAAAATAACATTTTATTTGATGATGACTGAATCAATCAATGAATCGTGAACTACACATATTTGACACTGAAAACTACAGTACCCAGACCGCATTGCCATCTGACGTAATGAAAACAGGAAGAATGGGACTTGACACAAGAAATGTTGCTGAATGAATCAGAGGGTAGAGAGAGGAAAAGGGGAAGCCTAATGTAAATTTCTCGGCGGCTCGATGGATGACATCGAAGCCAGAAGCACCCTTTTAGCGGAAAAATAATCTTGCTCGAGGCTTTGTATCCTCGGTTTTGTTCCCGGTTGTTGGTACACATATGATGGAACGGGCGATGGAGCAACTAAACGTACAGCTGAACAGGCTGACCCGCTCTCTGCGTCGCGCCAGGACTGTCGAGCTCCCGGAAGGTATAGCCTATCGACCAAAGGACATAAATAATCGACAGGGCATAATAGGAGACTTTAGCTATATCTATAACATACTGTATATTCACGCTAATACATATAGTAATTTAATGTTTGGATTACAGTATCATCTTACAGTTTGTCAATAACAAGGCGGAAGCCAGCAACCCTTGAGGCCATTAGACATTTCCGTGTCTACAGACTGTATGTTGGATAGGGTATTATTCTAACCATTTCATAGTAATAATATGATACGAATCTAGTGAGACCAACTGATACATACTTTGTTTCATGATACAAAAACGAAAGCGTGACTGACAGATGTCATGGTAATATAAGCCTAGTGGTGACATAAAGTAATGGGTTGCATAGGCTGCAGATACAGACAGAGCTGTCAGTAAATAGACTTCAGACCGACTGACTTCACAGACTGAGTTCAGTAGGAAGCATAGCTGTTGTGTTGATTGCTGTATTATGTTACCTTTCTTCTATTGATCCAGAAGGGCATGTTAGTGCATGTTTATTGTCTACACCATTATATTACCACTGTACTCGTGTCCATGTCTGACAACAGCAACAACATTACCATTGAGTTGAACTCCAGATCTATTGGAGTAGGAAACAGAAACGTGTTTTGTCTTGTGCAGGAAGTGCATTCTTGAGTCTGAGGCGCTACATTGTGCAATCCTTTTTGACAGCCCAGCTGATAGTGTCTGGTTTGAAGGAAGTGCAGTCACTGATAGTGGTTGTACATCAGTAGTTATGACGGCCCTAAGTATGAGTCAGTAGCTTCTACATAGAGCGCTCTAAGAATACGGAGCTCTCGAGAACTAAGAATACTGATTTTAGCAGAGGAAGGTTCTTTAATTTCACAATTATCATTGACACACCCTCTCCCTGTTGTCCCCTCACAGACAATGAAACTGCAGTCTACACACTCATGCCAATGGTTATGGCTGACCAGCACAGGTATGACTCTCTGTGTTTGTGTGTGTCTTATGTGTGTGTGTCTTATGTGTGTGTGTCTTATGTGTGAGCGAGAGAGACAGTGGAAGTTGTCAACATTGATTCCCTGTCAACATTGATTCCCTGTAGATAATTATCTGACATGCCTGTCTTGTACTTGAAGGTCGGTTTCTGAATTACTCCTCAACTCCAAGTTTGATGTGAACTACGCTTTCGGACGAGTCAAGAGAAGTCTACTTCACATTGCTGCCAAGTAAGGAATGTTTACATTTTTATCACTGATTGTTCTAATTGTTTCATTGTTTTGTTAGAAACCAACCAGACAGCATAATCTCTCCAGCATCTATTTTTATCACAGTGGTGTCTCTGATGAAACTCGGAATCTGTGGGTGTGTGTCTTTCTGTGTGTCTTTCTATGTCTGTGTGGGTGAGTACTCTACATCTATTTGTGTATTGCGGTGCTTGGGAACGTGTTGGTTATTGTGTTGTAGCTGTGGATCAGTGGAGTGCCTGGTCCTACTGCTAAAGAGAGGAGCGAACCCTAACTACCAGGACATCTCAGGCTGCACCCCTCTGCACCTGGCTGCCAGAAACGGGTAGGATACTGTACATAGACATTACTGCACACTCACTATAGTACTCTGCTGCCCCCCTTTGGTAGGGAGGAAGAATACACCTTTTACATGACGATCACAGATCCCTGCCAGCCCAGTGAACATGGTTTAGTGATGTTGATGATAGTGGTAATGTTTACAGTATTATTATATCTGATACTTAATGAATCCCCCTCATCTTTCCTCCCTATAGACAGAAAAAGTGTATGGGAAGACTACTAGAATACAATGCAGACGTGAACATCTGCAACAATGAGGGACTGACAGCTGTGAGTACCACTGTGAAGTCATGTGTATAGACAGACCAGTACTGCTGTTAAATTCTGTCATATCTCAGGGATGTAGTTCTATTAAAAATGGTGAACGCAGGTCAAGTCTGCGTACAGTAAATGCCATTAACACAATAAAAAGGTGTGTATACAGGGTTTACTTATGTTAACGCTTTACTGCAGCCCTCATCCTCTTCCTCCCCTCCTCCTCTAGATCCACTGGTTGGCTGTGAACGGGCGGACTGAGCTGCTTCATGACCTGGTGCAGCATGTGACTAACGTGGATGTAGAGGATGCCATGGGACAGACCGCCCTTCATGTAGCCTGCCAGAACGGACACAAGACTGTGAGTAGATAACACGCATATATCAACCAAGACCTGTATGGAAGTACCAACATTTCCATAAAACGTTCAGTATACATTGTTCATCATAGACACAAGGCTGTGAGTGTACAGAACACGTGTCACTTTTGATATCTCAGAAGTCGTAAATGGATTGTGTTCATTTGGAACCTTTGCCAGTGTTGTTATATAATCAAGTTTCAACGTTTATTAATCATAACTTCATGATAAGTTCCATGGTGAATAACATGATGAATACCAGACAGTAGTGTGGATGATGGGTTTGTTTCTCTTCTCACTTTCCCTCTTCCTCATTTGCCTGTGTGTGGTCGATGACATCATCAGACGGTGCAGTGCCTGCTGGACAGTGGAGCGGACATCAACAGACCTAACTGCTCTGGGGCCACACCCCTCTACTTCGCCTGCAGGTCACTACGTACACTAGTACAGGAATGCTGATGCAATACTTCCTCTCATCCTTCTTCCTATTGTCCACTTAGAATTGTAGATAGAGTATGAACTATTCTTTGTAACACATTGGTTCGGGAATTGAAATGCAAAGGTGTTGTTTTGATTCAGTGTGGCTGTAAACATATATTTCACGGCATTGTACAAGGCTCTTAATGGGAGGAGGAGGTATTGGAAGAGGAGGAAGAGGAAGCTGGGGCATGGAATATGAAGAGACCAAAGAACAGTGATCACAGCCAGACAGCTGTCCAGAGTTATGTCCCAAACTTCAGTAGCACACTCCTATCCCTGTCAGTCCTCTGATGGTCTCTATGCAGCCTGTCTCATTCAGATGATAAGAATAGGCATGAGGAAACTCATCCCTCAGCTTCAGAGAGATGGAGAATAATGAGGTTCCTATTAATTCAGAACATGACAGTGACACCCCAGCCTTCCTTTGAGTGCTGTGTATTAAGCTCTACACACACACACACACACACACGCGCAGACACACACACACACACACATACACACACACACAGGATGAGCACGGTTGGAGACTGCAGTGATCGTATAATCCTCTGATCTTTTGTTTTGATTATGTTTCACTTGTACATTAGTCAGTTCCCATTAAGGAGGCTCAATCTGAAAAGCACTGTGATTAGAACAATTAGTCTGTAAAGAACTGTGGATAAATGAAGTGTTGTTTTACTGTCAACTGACTGCATCACAGAGTATGTCAGTCTAAATTGGGTGCCTGGCCCACCAGCCAATGTACCTGTCTAGTGAATGAAATAATACACTGGACATCTTGATTTGGTACAAGCCCTTCTCAGATCTCCACCTCTGACTCCAGCCTTCTATTGACCACCTCTTAACGTTAACCCTTATCTTCTGAAATGTCATTATGTATTGTATATAGAGGTTAAACCTTAACTAACTTTATATTTATATTTTGTCAGAACTCTGTGTGTCCTTAGTCATAGTGGCTAGAGCGTTACAGTTAAGTTTATAATCATTTGTATGTACGATGATATCCATTGACATTTCTTTACGATAAGACACAAGCTCAGAAGTAAAAAGGAGTAGAGAGCAATGTTAAAGTCATACAAGAATACATTCAAAACATTAAAGCCCTGCTTATATCCCACAGCCACGGTCAAAGGGACACGGCACAGATCCTTCTCTCTCGAGGGGCTAAGTACCTACCTGACAAGAATGGAGTCACCCCTCTGGATCTGTGTGTACAGGTGAGCATTGCCATGACAACACATGGCTAATATAACAAACAAGCACCTGTCACGTTGGTAAAAGGGTCGGGAGACGGTCGCAGGAATGCGTAATACGTTTTTTAAAATTTCTTTACCCAAATTACAGTGCCGTGTACAGGCACGTGGACGAAGACCAAACAAACACATTTTCCAAACACAGGGTTGAGACCCAAACAAAAGAGAGAGGAGTACCTCTCATAAATACACATTCGCACAATGATTATCACACAGGACGAGACCCGTAATCATCTGCACAATACACGTGACACGAAAGCCAAAACAACACAGCTTAGGTACTCGGAAGACCAATGGACATTGGAACAAAAATTTACAAGACAATGGTGAACAAAGGGCACACTTGTACAATTACTAATCAAATGGGAATAGGGACCAGTTGTGCGTAATGACAATTCTGGAGGGATCCATGACAGTACCCCCCCCCCCCCCCCCCCCGTCGACTCGCAACAGCAGCGCAACGACACCGGTCTCAAGGGCGATCACAGGAACGCGGGTCAATTAGGACCCGATGCAGCTGCCAAAGTTGCATCGTCGGACGGACCCGTTGTGGCCACGTCAGACGGCTCAGTTGCAGCTGTCGAAGTTGCGCCGGACGGACCGGTCGCAGCGTCGTCGGACGGCTCAGTTGCAGCTGCCGAAGTTGTGCCGGATGGACCGGTCGCAGCGTCGTCGGACGGCTCAATTTCAGCTGCCAAAGTTGCGCCGGATGGACCGGTCGCAGCGTCGTCGGACGGCTCAATTTCAGCTGCCAAAGTTGCGCCGGATGGACCGGTCGCAGCGTCGTCGGACGGCTCAATTTCAGCTGCCAAAGTTGCGCCGGATGGACCGGTCGCAGCGTCGTCGGACGGCTCAATTTCAGCTGCCAAAGTTGCGCCGGACGGACCAGTCGCAGCGTCGTCAGACGGCTCAATTTCAGCTGCCAAAGTTGCGCAGGATGGACCGGTCACAGCGTCGTCCGACGGCTCAATTTCAGCTGCCAAAGTTGCGCCGGATGGACCGGTCGCAGCGTCATCGGACGGCTCAATTTCAGCTGCCGAAGTTGCGCCGGATGGACCGGTCGCAGCGTTGTCGGACGGCTCAATTTCAGCTGCCGAAGTTGCGCCGGATGGACCGGTCGCAGCGTCGTCGGACGGCTCAATTTCAGCTGCCAAAGTTGCGCCGGACGGACCGGTCGCAGCGTCGCCGGACGGACCGGTCGCAGCGTCGCCGGACGGACCATTCCCGTTGTCTCCCTTAATGGTTGATTATTCAAGGAAACAGCAGTCGGTCTCTTTCCCCCTTTTTGATCCCACTGTGTTGGTGTGTGTGTTGTTCAGGGTGGTTATGGAGAGACGTGTGAGATCCTCATCCAGCACCATGGCAGACTGTTTCAGACACTCATCCAGATGACACAGAATGATGACATCAAAGAGAATATGGTACATATCTGTCTCACTCTGTTATTAGAGCATTGAATAGGTTAATGTCCACACACCTCTTTTTCTTTTAGAAAGTACTATTTTAACTGTGTGTGTGTGTGTGTGTGTGTGTGTGAAATATATATATATATATATATAGCTCAGGCAGGTTCTAGAGCATGTCTCCCAGCAGAGTGACAGTCACTACCAGAAGATCCTGACCAGTCTAGCAGAGGTGGCCACTACTAATGGACACAAACTCCTCAGGTAATATACCCTCTGCTAGACTAGGCTCCCAGCCACACCTGAGGCAAATGCATATGGAAGTGCACTTTTATTTAGTTTCTAATTAATTTATCTGAAGGAAGTTTATTCAGGCATTACAATGTAATAAGTATGTAACAGCAATGCCACTACCTTTTAAAGCTAGTCATCTAGGGGTAAATGTTTCTTCTCTTCCGTACTCACTGTCAGTCTCCTCTCCAGTCTCTCCAGTAGCTACGAGGCTCAGATGAAGAGTCTGCTGAGAATCATCCGGATCTTCTGCCATGTCTTCCGCCTGGGCCCTTCCTCTCCCAACAACGGGAATGACATGGGATACAATGGGAACAAGACGCAGCGCAGCCAGGTCTTTAAGGTCAGTATGGGGTTAGTACTGAACCTGAATTCAGATACTCACAGAGATGTAGTACATGGTGTGAATCACAAGAGGGCATTGAGAGATTGTTCACCATCTTCAGATCCCTGATCCATGACTTGTCCTGGTGCATGACTTTGAGTGTGTTTGTGTGTGTGTGTGTGTGTGTGTGTGTGTTTTTGTGTGTTTTTGTTTGTCAGCATCTACCCCTCTCTTTCTTTCTCTTCCTCTCTCTCTTTCTCTTTCTCTCCCTATTTCCCTCTCTCTCTCTTTCAACATCTATCTGTCTGTCTCTCTCTCTCGCTCTCTCCATCCCTCTTTCTCTCCCCTCTCTCTCTCCTTTCTCCCCTTCACTCGCTCCCTCTCCTTCACTCACTCAGTCTCTTTCCTTGCCTCCCCCTTTCCTCTCTCTCTCTGATTTCCTCCAGCCGTTGGAGTTGCTGTGGCACTCTCTAGATGAGTGGTTGGTGTTGATCTCTACAGAGCTGGAGAAGAGCCACCAGGACCCCTCCAACTCCTCCTCCTCAGGGAGTGAGATCGCCTCCCTCCTCCTCAAACAACGTGGCGAGGTCGACTCCGCCTCCACCCCTGCCGTCTTCACGGTGGCACCATCGCTGCCACCCTCCATGCCCCTACCCCCTTTGCCGGACCCAGAGGGTGGCAAGAGGACCCCGGAGGTTCTTATGGAAACGCCGGAGGTATACGCGGACGGAGAGGATGTCATCTCTATGACGGCCAATCGGCTCAGCGCGGTGATCCAGGCCTTCTACATGTGCTGTTCCTGTCAGATGCCACAGGGGTGAGAATGACCTCTGACCCCTAACCCAGGGATGATAAACTCCAGTTCTTGGGAGCCCTGAGTATCTGCTGGTTTTCTCATTGGCCAGGCTCTGGATTGCAGTGCACACACCTTATTTTACAGATCTATATTGGCCACTAAATGACAGAGTCAGTGTTCCTCTCATAATCTCCTAGTTTCACATAGATACTTTATGTAACTCTTCCTCCTTCACATCCCCTTTGTGTGAGTAGGCCTGGGAAAGAATGGAGCTTTAATGTCTCCTCTCCACACACACACATACACACACTTTTCCTCGCCCCCTGGCTAGATAATTACATTTTAATTTGATCATTAAGCTCTAATTGAACGGTGAATAGGAGCCACTATTATTGACCCTATGCTGCTGTAGTAGAAGAAAATGGCTGTATTTGTCTTTGTTTCTCTTTCCCTGCTCTTCGTTCGCTGATAGCCTGGCTTTTCCTGTCAGGGAAACACTTTCAATAATGCAAATTATTGTGTTTTGAAGAGGGATCAGATCCACTCATTATAATAGACAGATGCTGCACAAATCAAATTTATTTATAAAGCCCTTCTTACATCAGCTGATGTCACAAAGTGCTGTACAGAAACCCAGCCTAAAACACCAAACAGCAAGCAATGCAGGTGTAGAAGCACGGTGGCTAAGAAAAACTCTAGAAAGGCCAGAACCTAGGAAGGAACCCTATAGCCGCAGGCAGAACAGTTGAAACTGGAGCGCAGCACGGCCAGGTGGACTGGGGACAGCAAGAAGTCATCAGGCCAGGTAGTCCTGAGGCATGGTCCTAGGTCTCAGGTCCTCCAAGAGAGAGAAAGAAAGAAAGAGAGAGAGAATTAGAGAGAGCATACTTAAATTCACACAGGACACCGGATAAGACAGGAGAAATTCTCCAGATATAACAGACTGACCCTAGCCCCCCGACACAAACTACTGCAGCATAAATACTGGAGGCTGAGACAGGAGGGGTCGGGAGATATTGTGGCCCCATCCGACGATACCCCCGGACAGGGCCAAACAGGCAGGAAATAACGCCACCCACTTTTCCTAAGTACAGCCCCCACACCACTAGAAAGATATCTTCAACCACCAACTTACCATCTTGAGACAAGGCCGAGTATAGTCCACGAAGATCTCCACCATGGCACAACCCAAGGGGTGCGCCAAACCGGACAAGAAGATCACGTCAGTGACTCAACCCACTCAAGTGACGCACCCCTCCTAGGAATGGCATGGAAGAGCATCAGTAAGCCAGTGACTCAGCCCCTGTAATAGGGTTTGAGGCAGAGAATCCCATTGGAGAAAGGGGAACCAGCCACGCAGAGACAGCAAGGGTGGTTCGTTGCTCTAGTGCCTTTCCGTTCACCTTCACAGTCCTGGGCCAGACTACACTCAATCATCGGACCTACTGAAGAGATGAGTCTTCAATAAATACTTAAAGGTTGAGACTGAGTCTGCATCTCTCACATGGGTAGGCAGACCATTCCATAAAACTTGAGCTCTATAGGAGAAAGCCCTGACTCCAGCTGTTTGATTAGAAATTCTAGGGACAGTTAGGAGGCCTGCGTCTTGTGACCGTAGCGTACGTGTAGGTATGTACGGCAGGACCAAATCTGAAAGATGGGTAGGAGCAAGCCCATGTAATGCTTTGTAGGTTAGCAGTAAAACCTTGAAATCAGCCCTTGCCTTAACAGGAAGCCAGTGTAGAGTGGCATGGATGAATTTTTCTGCATCATATTTGGACAGAAAGTTTCAGATTTTTGCAATGTCAAAAGAGAGATCAGGGTCCAGAGTAACGCCGCATAGCAGTGAAAGTTAACATTTTGTTTCTGAATGACATCACCAAGAGGTAAAATATATAGTGAAAACAATAGTGGTCCTAAAACGGAACCTTGAGGAACACCGAAATTTACAGTCGAGTTGTCAGAGGACAAACTATCCACAGAGACAAACTGATATATTTCCGACACATAAGATCTAAACCAGGCCAGAACTTGTCCGTGGAAACCCAAATTGGTCTACAATCTCTCCAAAAGAATGTGGTGATCGATGGTATCAAAAGCAGCACTAAGGTCTAGGAGCACGAGGACAGATGCAGAGCCTCCGTCTGATGCCATTAAAAGGTAATTTACCACCTTCAACAGGAGCAGTCTCAGTGCTATGATGGGGTCTAAAACCAGACTGAAGCGTTTCGTATACATTGTTTGTCTTCAGGAAGGCAGTGAGTTCCTGCGCAACAGCTTTTTATTTATTTTTTGATAGGACTGGGAGATTCGATATAGGCCGATAGTTTTTTATATGTTCTGGGTCAAGGTTTGGCTTTATCAAAAGAGGCTTTATTACTGCCACTGTTAGTGAGTTTGGTACACATCCGATGGATAGAGAGCCGTTTATAATGTTCAACATAGGAGGGCCAAGCACAAGAAGCAGCTCTTTCAGTAGTTTAGTTGGAATAGGGTCCAGTATGCAGCTTGACGGTTTAGAGGCCATGATTATTTTCATCATTGTGTCAAGAGAATTAGTTCTAAAACACTTGAGTGTCTCCCTTGATCCTAGGTCCTGGCAGAGTTGTGCCGACTGAGGACAACTGAGCTTTGGAGGAATACGCCGATTTAAAGAGGAGTCCGTAATTTGATTTCGAATGATCATGATCTTTTCCTTAAAGAAGTTCATGAATTTATCACTGCTGAAGTGAAAGCCATCCTCTCTTGTGGAATGCCGCTTTTTAGTTAGCTTTGCGACAGTATCACAAATACATTTTGGATTGTTCTTATTTTCCTCAACTAAGTTAAGTAAAATAGGATGATGGAGCAGCAGTGAGGACTATTCGATACTGCACAGTACTGTCTTTCCAAGCTAGTCGAAGACTTCCAGTCTGGTGGAGCAGCAGTGAGGACTATTCGATACTGCACGCTACTGTCTTTCCAAGCTGGTCGGAAGACTTCCAGTTTGGTGGAGCAGCAGTGAGGACTATTTGATACTGCACGGTACAGTCTTTCCAAGCTGGTCGGAAGACTTCCAGTTTGGTGGAGCAGCAGTGAGGACTATTCGATACTGCACGGTACTGTCTTTCCAAGCTGGTCGGAAGACTTCCAGTTTGGTGGAGCAGCAGTGAGGACTATTCGATACTGCACGGTACAGTCTTTCCAAGCTGGTCGGAAGACTTCCAGT